>NC_133327.1:571869042-572025735 GCF_042186555.1 Aquarana catesbeiana
GTTACTTGCCACTGTCACCTGCCACTAGATGTGGATTGTCACTTGCCATGTCGCCTGCCACCAGATGTGGATTGTCACTTGCCACCAGATGTGGATTGTCACTTGCCACCAGATGTGGATTGTCACTTGCCACATTACCTGCCACCGTTTGCAGATTGCTGTGTCACCTGCCACCATTTGCAGATTGCCGTGTCACCTGCCACCATTTGCAGATTGTCACTTGACACGTCACCTGCCACCATTTGCATATTGTCACTTGCCACGTCACTTGCCACCATTTGCAGATTGCCACGTCACCTGCCATCATTTGCAGATTGTCACTTGCCACGTCACCTGCTACCTGATGTGGATTGTCACTTTCCATGTCACCTGCCACCAGATGTGGATTGTCACTTGCCAACTGATGTGGATTGTTACTTGCCATGCCAGCTAGTGCCACCAAATGTGCATTGTCGCTGTATTAGTGGCAGGCTGGCAGCACTGGTCCATTTAGTGAGGGCAGGAGAGTGGTGATGTGGGGCGGGCAGTGAGAGATGATGTCATCTGGCTGCCCCCCCCCCCCACTGCACCTCCAACATTGAAGAGGCCCGCGCTCTGAGGGCAGAAGAACGCTGATGAGTGGCGGGCAGTGAGAGATGATGTCATCTCTGCTCCCTGCTGCACCTCGCTACCACATTGTAGAGGCCTGGCTGTGAGGGCGGAAGAGTGGTGATGTGGATCGGGCAGAGAGAGATGATGTCACCTCTGCTCGTCCGCCCGCTCGCTTCTCTCCTCTCATCCACCTCTCTCATGCAGCCCACCCGCTGCAGCCGTGGCCCGCTGGTTAGGCAGGGACCCTGCGGCAAGAGACTCAGGGCTATGGGCCCCAGATTCTGGGCTATTGCCACAATAGCCACCCCCTAGCGATGCCACTGTTGCCAACAAGGGTTTTGTCACCAAGTACTAAGTCATGTTTTGCAAAGGTGTCAAATATTATTTCACTTATAAAAATGTAAATCAAGGGGGCGTGGCCTGATACCGGAGCAAGATGGCAGCTCAGACCGAGAGCTCCGTCGTCTAGGGCTTCAGTTTTGCCTACTATTAGCGGGAAAGCCTCCAATTTACTGCATAAAGATGACCAGGAGAAGCACGTCTGCAACCCGGTCACAGATGGACTCCTCTACACAGCTGAGCAGGAACAAACCAGCTATGTTCTGCACTCAGCAAACCGACTCCCAGGCTGCATCACAAGCCTCAGATCACAGTGCAGCCTGCCACGGCGGCTTCGCCCGGCGCATCTATGGCAGGTATGTGTAATAACCCACAGTCTCCTCTCCTAAGCCTAGCCGACCAGCAGGTGGCCATGAACATAAAAAACACCCTGTCTGCAGCAATATCAGACTTAAAAACAGATCTCAGGGCGGTTGAATCTCGCCTGGATCATATGGAGTCGGTGGCCATGACACGGTGCAGCTATCCAGCAAGTCCAAAAGGCCACAAGTGTACATGCCCAACACCTTATAGACATGCATCGACACATGGAAGATTTAGATAACAGAGGTTGCAGGCAAAATGTGTGTATAAGAGGAATTCCAGAGTCGGTGGAAGGTCCACAATTACAACCAGTGATCTGGGCCATCTTCAACACACTGCTGGGGAGGCCGCCAGATACACCTGTTGACATGGAAAGATGCCATAGAGTGCTCAGGCCTAGGGGACGAGACACCAACCCACCAAGAGACGCTGTGTGTTGTCTGGTAAGTTTTACACAAAAAGCGGACATTTTACGTTCAGCGTGGAATCATGGTCACTTGGAACATGAGGGAGCACATATACAGATCTTTCAAGATCTCTCTGCCATTACTCTTCAGCATAGGAGAGACCTACGGCCTCTTCTAAATGTACTGCGGAACAGGCATATCACTTACCGGAAATTTTCCTTCTGCCTACAAGCGACGGCTGATATTCGCACTGCCTTGCTAAAGATAGGAGATAGGCATCCCAGCGGTTAATGTTCCAGATTGGTACAGTGCATTTCTGCAACCAGAACCTTGGATTCTAACCCAGCCAGAAGATACTCCTCAAACGCAACAGAACAGGCAGAGGCACCGGAGGCCCTCTTCCAATTCTCCATTGAGGATTCGTGGAGACATGGATATGACCATCGGATGTAAAGTTGACTAAGTGGTGAGCTGACCTCCACATCATTTTCCTCTATGGCTCTAATTTCTGGATCTCTCTATGCCTACTATCACTGATTGTAATGCTGTTCCTGACAACTAACCCGTGGATAACTTTTGGGATGTGCTTACTTGCACATGGAAATTATACATGATCACCTGAATGTGTGGCTCATGTCATTCTGCTCTAGATAATTAGATCATCCCCCCCAGGCTCAAGGGGGTCTATCTCTCATACCAACTTAAAGTAGCAGTAGAGCTTAATCTTTTCAAAAGTATAGTCTTTATCTGGCTTTCTGATACTGGGCAAAGCTATGCCTTCAACTTTATGTCACTTGAAAAGGGGGGTTTGCTTCATACAAGGCCACAGTTGGGCCTGCAGGAGGGGTTCTTCCTCGCCTTGTTCTGATACACTGAGACACATGACAACTACTGGGCAGTTACTATGAGATGAACTGACTTTGTGCATCTTTTCTAAATCTGCCTTTTACAATGACTGAGTCACTGTTCATTCACACACAGAACAACCAAAGTGGGGTGTGGTACGGTATTGACCGCCGTATTTATTACTTTATTATTATTATTTCTATTATTTATCATTATTACTTGCCTTATTCTCAGGCATTTAGCCTCTTTGGCCTATATATTTAGGTGCTAAGGTCTTAGGGGGAAAAATATATTGGCTTTTAGCTGAACCAACTGCTTAATAGGCTCCTGGGGAGACTGTGCAGACAAAGTCCTTTGTTCTTTTGTTTTTTATCCAACTGTTATGGTCAACGATCCGGACAACCCTACGCTGTACGTTGATGTCTAGATATGTATACCTGTTTTAAGTAGTGTGAGTTCACGTGTTAATATATCTGCAATTCTGGTACCTGTGTCAGCTGAGGAGGTAGGGTTTGTGATTGGGCTGTGGATGGGGGCCTCTATCTTCTGGTACTATACCCTGTTGGTTGGTATAGGGAGATGGATAACTCTATTGAGCAGCAAAGCTGACAATTGCAGCTAGTGGCCTTCTTCCTCAGGTGACTTCTTGATTCATGCTGGTTTTCTTCTAACTCCTGAGATGGAGGGAGTCAGGCGGAGGCTTACTCCCTTACGGGGGGTGGGCCTGGTCTGTATCTCTCTGTCTTCTGTAGCTGAGGCTACTTTCCCTTCTGGTTGAGCTTAAACATATATCTGGATGATTGAGGGTATGGAAGCACTTTGGTGTTAGACTTCTTCCTCACCTCAGAGAGGCAGGTTCCCCCTTGAAACTTACCTTCTCCTTTTTCCTTTTCCCTCGCCCCCAAATCTTCCCTATTAGGTGATTTTGCAGGTCTGAAACCACCTCCGGTATATTTGTGCGACATCCACCTTTGGGGGTCCCCTCCCCTACGGATAGTGTATCCCTACCTGCTGTTTAGGGATTTACCACTGCTTCCATAGGATACGTTTATCCACTACTCCCCACCCCCCCACCCCCCCCTCCCATTCAATATCTTTTGCACTGAATGTTTCCTTCCAGCTGAACTAGTAAAGCAATGCCAGGCCAGTTTTCCTTTTCAATGGAAAACGGATGCTATCACCTATTTGGGTATACAACTTCCTGCTAAACTGGCAGATCTATATGACAAAAACTTTTTATCGGAATTGAAAAATATACAAGAACTTCAAAGATGGGATGTGCCCATTATCTCCTGGTTTAGGCGGGCTTCTATCCTAAAGATGCCACGCTTGTTGTACAAAGTGCAGACTCTTCCAATTCGCTTACCGCCTTCTTTCTTTACAAACTACAAGAATATGTGTAGGACTTTCTTAAGGGGGAGGAGGTCTGCGTGCATTGGATGGGCAAAATTAGTCTTACCAAAGTCTAGTGGTGGAATTGGTTTCCCCAAACTCTAACGCTATTATTGGGCAGTCCATTTATCCAGTGGTAGACTGGAAGATACATGCTCGATATAAAAGATG
Organism: Aquarana catesbeiana; assembly: GCF_042186555.1. Taxonomy (NCBI): domain Eukaryota; kingdom Metazoa; phylum Chordata; class Amphibia; order Anura; family Ranidae; genus Aquarana; species Aquarana catesbeiana. The sequence continues at coordinate 571,873,152 of NC_133327.1, forward strand.
GGTAAACCTTGAACGCTTAATCTCAGGTTCGGAATTGGGCTCTGTGCCTTGGTTCCCCAAGGAACATGTGCCACAGTAGACATGTGCAATTAGTTTCGTAACAAATTGAAATTTGGCCGAATTTAGCATCTTTCGGACATTCGGATGCATCCGAATGTCTGAAGAAAAAAATAACGAATTTCAACTAATACGAAACAAATTATAGCGGATATAACGAATTAATTCGACATGATTCGTTAATTCTTTAACCACTTGACGACCGCCTCACGCCGATTTACGTCGGCAAGGTGGCACGGACAGGCAAAACCACGTACATATACGTGATTTGCCTTCCGCGGGTGGGGGGTCCGATCGGTCCCCCCCCCCGGTGCCCGAGGCGGTCGCCATTTCTTCCCGGGCGATGAGAGGTGAGGGGGAGGCCATCCATTGTTGGCCACCCCCTCCCGATCGCTCCCGGCGAATGAGAATGCTTCCTTTCCTTCTGTAATGTAAACAGAGGGAAAGGAAGTGATGTCATCCCTCCTCGAGTCGGTCTTTTTGATCCGGCGCCGAGGAGAGAAGACATCAAGTAAGTCTGCACAACACTACACTAACAGTAGAACACGCCAGGCACACTTGTCACCCCCCATCACCCCCCGATCACCCCCCTGTACCCCCTGTCACTCTGACACCAATAGCATTTTTTTTTTTTTTTGCATTGGTGTCAGTTTGTGTCAGTTACAAGTGTTAGGGCAGTTAGGTTAGCCCCCTTTAGGTCTAGGGTACCCCCCCTTAGGTCCAGGGTACCCCCCTAACCCCCCCTAATAAAAGTTAACCCCTTGATTACCCCCCGTCACCAGTGTCGTTAAGCGATCGTTTTTCTGATCGCTGTATTAGTGACACAGGTGACGCTAGTTAGGGAGGTAAGTATATAGGTTCACTGTCAGTGTTTTATAGCGACAGGGACCCCCATATACTACCTGCTAAAGGTTTTAACCCCCTGATTGCCCCCTAGTTAACCCTTTCACCAGCGATCACCGTATAAGTGTTACGGGTGACGCTGGTTAGCTAGTTTGTTTTTTGTAGTTTATTACAGTTTATTATAGTTTTAGGGCACCCGCCGTTTATTACCCTATAAAGGTTTAACCCCCTAATTGCCCGGTGGTGATATAAATTACATTTTTAGGGTCAGCTTAGGTCTGCATCGCCCCAGGCAGCGTCAGGTTAGCGCCAGTACCGCTAAAACCCACGCACGCAGCATACACCTCCCTTAGTGCTATAGTATCTGAGCGGATCGATATCTGATCCGATCAGATCTATACTCCCCAGCAGTTTAGGGTTCCCTGAAACGCAGTGTTAGCGGGATCAGCCCAGATACCTGCTAGCACCTGCGTTTTGCTCCTCGGCCCAGCCCTGCCCAGCCCACCCAAGTGCAGTATCGATCGATAACTGACACTTACAAAACACTAAGCACACATAACTGCAGCGTTCGCAGAGTCAGGCCTGATCCCTGCGATCGCTAACAGTTTTTTGGTAGCGTTTTGATACAGTCGCTGACAGTCAGGAGCTTTTTTGCCTGTGAGTCTCACTAGTGTACCCCTAAATTTAGAGCCCAAAATGGCAAATCGAAGGTACACTAGTGAAGAGGCCTACACGTTTCTGAGTATGACAGATAGTGAAGAGGAAGTCACTCATCTGTCAAGTTCAGGCTCAGAATACGAACCTGTAGAGGACAGCGGCTCCATGACAGATAGCTCTAACGACAGAGTTGTGGTCCCTGCTAAGGTCAGGCGTACCAGACCCCAATCTTCTTCTGTCCTTGAAGTGCAAGAACCGCAGGGCTCTCGTATGGAGCAGAGAAGTACTAGCGCCGCTATTCCTTCTGGTGAACTGGTAAGCACCAGCGGCCTAGTACACCCTGGTTGTACATCCAGCACTGCAGTATCACGTGGTGACGTGGCGAGTCCCATAAGTGCAGTTCAAGCTGGCGAGGTGGCAAGCTCTAGTAGTGTCCCGCTGCCACCAAGAAGACAAAGACAGGCCCGTCGTGCCCATAGTGCCCTTCCTGCTGCATTGGCCAATCCGAATTGGGAACCCACCACTTCTGCAGCACCCGTACTTCCCCCTTTCACTGGCCAACCCGGAATTCAGGTGGAAACAGTTGACTTTACGCCACTGGATTTTTATTCACTGTTTTTCACCAAAGATCTCTATAGATCTATTGTGGACCAAAGCAATTTATACGCTGGTCAACACATCGCCGCTAATCCCCAGTCCTCCCTTGCCAGAGATTGGAGACCAATTACGGTCTCCAAATTTAAGACCTTTCTGGGCCTTTCCCTCCTCATGGGGTTGAATAAAAAGAGTAAGTTGCGGTCATATTGGTCCACTGACCCAATTTACCATTCACCCTTGTTCTCTGCTCCCATGGCTAGGGCACGATACGAGCAGATTTTGCGGTTCATGCACTTCAACGACAATGAACTCTGTCGTCCTCGTGGAGACCCTGCATACGATCGGCTCTACAAAATTCGGCCCCTCGTAAACCACTTCAACCAACGTTTTGCAGACTTGTTTACCCCCCATCAAGTTGTCTGCATTGATGAGTCCCTGATTAAATTTTCTGGCCGCTTGTCATTCAAACAGTACCTTCCCAGCAAGCGTGCCAGATACGGGGTCAAGATGTATAAGCTCTGTGACAGGGCCACAGGCTATACATATAGTTTTATGGTTTACGAGGGCAAAGATAGTCACGTAGAGCCGACAAACTGCCCTGACTACATAGGAAGCGCTGGCAAGATAGTGTGGGACTTGGTGTCACCCTTATTCGGAAAGGGGTACCACTTGTACGTGGACAATTATTATACGAGCGTGCCACTTTTTAGTCACTTGTTTGATCAGCAGATTGGAGCATGTGGCACCGTGCAACCTAATCGCCGGGGCTTTCCCCAGCGGCTTGTAGATTCCCGTCTTAGGCTGGGGGAGAGAGCCTGCTTGAAGTATAATAATTTGCTCGCTATGAAGTGGAGGGATAAGAAGAATGTTTTCGTTCTCACCTCCCTTCATGCAGACACAACGACCCAAATTCCTACGGCGACTGGTGTTGTGGAGAAACCCCTCTGTGTCCACGAATACAACCTTAATATGGGAGGGGTGGACCTCAGCGACCAGTTGTTGGCGCCGTACCTAGTTGCCCGTAAGGCCAGACGCTGGTACAAAAAAGTGTCTGTTTATTTATTTCAATTGGCTTTGCTGAACGCTCATGTGCTATACAGAGCTTCAGGACAGACTGGATCCTTCCTTAAATTCCAGGAAGAGATCGTCAGAGCCCTTCTGTTTCCAGACCGTGCTCTACCTCACCTTCCCCAACCAAATGCAGTAAGCCGGCTGCATGAGCGGCATTTTCTTTATGCCATCCCGAGTACCCCTACCCAACGAGCCCCCCAAAAAAGATGTCGTGTCTGCAGCAAGCGCGGATTTAGGCGTGACACCCGGTCTTATTGTCCCTCCTGTCCTGGCAATCCTGGTCTTTGCATGGGTGAATGCTTTGAACGCTACCATACATTAGTTGAGTATTAGCGTAGGGTTCAGCACTGCACAGACTAGGCACACTAACACAGGGTCTCCCAAGATGCCATTGCATTTTGAGAGACCCAAACCTGGAACGAGTTACAAAAGTTAAAAGTTACTAAAAAAAAGTGTAAAAAAAAAAATAAAAAAAAAAAAAAAAAAAATAAAAACACAAAAAAAAATATAAAATAAAAAAAACAAAAATAGTTGTTGTTTTATTGTTCTCTCTCTCTCTATTCTCTCTCTATTGTTCTGCTCTTTTTTACTCTATTCTATTCTGCAATGTTTTATTGTTATTATGTTTTACCATGTTTGCTTTTCAGATTTTTTATACTTTACCGTTTACTGTGTTTTGTTGGTAACCATTTTATTGTTTTCAGGTACGCCATTCAGTTGCAGCGCGGATTTATTTATCTTGACAGCAACAGCGTTTGCTCCCACGATATATAAAGCCGTGACTCCAGCGCTGTCGGAGGTGATTTCACCACCACAGTTACATACTTCAGCATATATGCCGAAGCGTGGGGGCAGCAGTGGGTGGAGGAGCAATTTGCTCCTGCCTTTTGCGGGAGGATGCCCCCATGCTTCGGCATATATATATTTTAGGCACAGGTTGCGTTAAATGTTTTATTTTTTACTATGTTTTTTTTTTTGTATTTGCTTTGCAGGTATGGTAAGTCTTACTGTTATACTGTAATGATACTTTGTTTTATTGTTAACCATCATTTGCTTAGCAGGTACGCCATTCAGTTGCAGTGCGGATTTATTTATCTTGACAGCAACAGCGTTTGCTCCCACGATATATAAAGCCGTGACTCCAGCGCTGTCGGAGGTGATTTCACCACCACAGTTACATACTTCAGCATATATGCCGAAGCGTGGGGGCAGCAGTGGGTGGAGGAGCAATTTGCTCCTGCCTTTTGCAGGAGGATGCCCCCATGCTTCGGCATATATATATTTTAGGCACAGGTTGCGTTAAATGTTTTATTTTTTACTATGTTTTTTTTTTTGTATTTGCTTTGCAGGTATGGTAAGTCTTACTGTTATACTGTAATGTTACTTTGTTTTATTGTTAACCATCATTTGCTTAGCAGGTACGCCATTCAGCTGCAGCGCGGATTTATTTATCTTGACAGCAACAGCGTTTGCTCCCATGATATATAAAGCCGTGACTCCAGCGCTGTCGGAGGTGATTTCACCACCACAGTTACATACTTCAGCATATATGCCGAAGCGTGGGGGCAGCAGTGGGTGGAGGAGCAATTTGCTCCTGCCTTTTGCGGGAGGATGCCCCCCCATGCTTCGGCATATATAAATGGTGCATGTATGCCCATCATTAGAAGTGGGTGGATGAAGGGAGGTATTCTAATGGTGGGCATACCCACCGATCAATATCTTTTTTTCGTTCAGCCCACAGGCTGCATGAAAAAAAAGTTTACAATATATGCCTAACAAGGACCAGCAACGTACTGGTATGTTGCTGGACTTTGAGTGGTTATACCAGAATGATGCCTGCAGGTTTAGGTATCATCTTGGTATCATTCTTTTCAGCCAGCGGTCGGCTTTCATGTAAAAGCAATCCTAGTGGCTAATTAGCCTCTAGACTGCTTTTGCAAGCAGTGGGAGGGAATGCCCCCCCACCGTCTTCCATGTTTTTCTCTGGCTTTCCTGTCCCAACAGGGAACCTGAAAATGCAGCCGGTGATTCAGCCAGCTGACCATAGAGCTGATCAGAGACCAGAATGGCTCCAAACATCTCTATGGCCTAAGAAACCGGAAGCTACGAGCATTTCATGACTTAGATTTTGCCGAATGTAAACAGCGCCATTGGGAAATTGGGAAAGCATTTTATCACACCGATCTTGGTGTGGTCAGATGCTTTGAGGGCAGAGGAGAGATCTAGGGTCTAATGGAGCCCAATTTTTTAAAAAAAGAGTACCTGTCACTACCTATTGCTATCATAGGGGATATTTACATATATATATATAACAATAAAATTAATTAAAAAAAAATAAAAATGAAAGGAACAGTTTAAAAATAAGATAAAAAAGCAAAAAAATAATAAAGAAAAAAAAAAAAAAAAAAAAAAGCACCCCTGTCCCCCCCTGCTCTCGCGCAAAGGCGAACGCAAGCGTCGGTCTGGCGTCAAATGTAAACAGCAATTGCACCATGCATGTGAGGTGTCACCGCGAAGGACAGAACGAGGGCAATAATTTTAGCAGTAGACCTCCTCTGTAAATCTAAAGTGGTAACCTGTAAAGGCTTTTAAAGGCTTTTAAAAATGTATTTATTTTGTCGCCGCTGTGCGTTTGTGCGCAATTTTAAAGCATGTCATGTTTGGTATCCATGTACTCGGCCTAAGATCATATTTTTTATTTCATCAAACATTTGGGCAATATAGTGTGTTTTAGTGCATTAAAATTTAAAAAAGTGTGTTTTTTCCCCAAAAAATGCGTTTGAAAAATCGCTGCGCAAATACTGTGTGAAAAAAAAATATGAAACACCCACCATTTCAATCTGTAGGGCATTTGCTTTAAAAAAATATATAATGTTTGGGGGTTCAAAGTAATTTTCTTGCAAAAAAAAATTTTTTTTTCATGTAATCAAAAGTGTCAGAAAGGGCTTTGTCTTCAAGTGGTTAGAAGAGTGGGTGATGTGTGACATAAGCTTCTAAATGTTGTGCATAAAATGCCAGGACAGTTCAAACCCCCCCCCCAAATGACCCCATTTTGGAAATTAGACACCCCAAGCTATTTGCTGAGAGGCATGTCGAGTCCATGGAATATTTTATATTGTGACACAAGTTGCGGGAAAGAGACAAATCTTTTTTTTTTTTTTTTTTTTTTTTGCATAAAGTTGTCACTAAATGATATATTGCTCAAACATGCCATGGGAATATGTGAAATTACACCCCAAAATACATTCTGTTGCTTCTCCTAAGCATGGGGATACCACATGTGTGGGACTTTTTGGGAGCCTAGCCGCACACGGGACCCCGAAAACCAAGCACCGCCTTCAGGCTTTCTAAGGGCGTAAATTTTTGATTTCACTCTTCACTGCCTAGCACAGTTTCGGAGGCCATGGAATGCCCAGATGGCACAACCCCCCCCCCAAATGACCCCATTTTGGAAAATAGACACCCCAAGCTATTTGCTGAGAGGTATAGTGAGTATTTTGCAGACCTCACTTTTTGTCACAAACTTTCGAAAATTGAAAAAAGAAAAAAAAAATACATTTTTCTTGTCTTTCTTCATTTTCAAAAACAAATGAGAGCTGCAAAATACTCACCATGCCTCTCAGCAAATAGCTTGGGGTGTCTACTTTCCAAAATGGGGTCATTTGGGGGGGTTTTGTGCAATCTTGGCATTTTATGGCCTTCAAAACTGTGATAGGTAGTGAGGAGTGGAATCACAACTTAACGCCCTTAGAAATCCTGAAGCCGGTGCTTGGTTTTCGGGGCCCCGTATGCGGCTAGGCTCCCAAAAAGTCCCACACATGTGGTATCCCCGTACTCAGGAGAAGCAGCAGAATTAATTTTGGGGTGTAATTCCACATATGCCCATGGCATGTTTGAGCAATATATCATTTAGTGACAACTTTGTGCAAAAAAAAAAAAAATTGTCAATTTCCCGCAACTTGTGTCAAAATATAAAATATTCCATGGACTCAACATGCCTCTCAGCAAATAGCTTGGAGTGTCTACTTTCCAAAATGGGGTCATTTGGGGGGGTTTTGTGCCATCTGGACTTTTTATGGCCTTCAAAACTGTGATAGGCAGTGAGGAGTGAAATCACAACTTTACGCCCTTAGAAATCCTGAAGGCGGTGCTTGGTTTTCCGGGCCCCGTATGCGGCTAGGCTCCCAAAAAGTCCCACACATGTGGTATCCCGATACTCAGGAGAAGCAGCTAAATGTATTTTGGGGTGCAATTCCACATATGCCCATGGCCTGTGTGAGAAATATATCATTTAGTGACAACTTTGTGCAAAAAAAAAAAAATTGTCACTTTCCCGCAACTTGTGTCAAAAAATAAAATATTCCATGGACTCAACATGCCTCTCAGCAAATAGCTTGGGGTGTCTACTTTCCAAAATGGGGTCATTTGGGGGGGTTTTGTGCCATCTTGGCATTTTATGGCCTTCAAAACTGTGATAGGAAGTGAGGAGTGAAATCAAAAATTTATGCCCTTAGAAATCCTGAAGGCGGTGCTTGGTTTTCGGGGCCCCGTACGCGGCTAGGCTCCCAAAAAGTCCTAAACATGTGGTATCCCCGTACTCAGGAGAAGCAGCAGAATGTATTTTGGGGTGTAATTCCACATATGCCCATGGCATGTTTGAGCAATATATCATTTAGTGACAACTTTGTGCAAAAAAAAAAAAAAAAAAAGTGTTACTTTCCCGCAACTTGTGTCAAAATATAAAATATTCCATGGACTCAACATGCCTCTCAGCAAATAGTTTGGGGTGTCTCCTTTCCAAAATGGGGTCATTTGGGGGGGTTTTGTGCCATCTTGGCATTTTATGGCCTTCAAAACTGTGATAGGTAGTGAGGAGTGGAATCACAACTTAACGCCCTTAGAAATCCTGAAGCCGGTGCTTGGTTTTCGGGGCCCCGTATGCGGCTAGGCTCCCAAAAAGTCCCACACATGTGGTATCCCCGTACTCAGGAGAAGCAGCAGAATTAATTTTGGGGTGTAATTCCACATATGCCCATGGCATGTTTGAGCAATATATCATTTAGTGACAACTTTGTGCAAAAAAAAAAAAAAAAAAAATTGTCAATTTCCCGCAACTTGTGTCAAAATATAAAATATTCCATGGACTCAACATGCCTCTCAGCAAATAGCTTGGAGTGTCTACTTTCCAAAATGGGGTCATTTGGGGGGGTTTTGTGCCATCTGGACTTTTTATGGCCTTCAAAACTGTGATAGGCAGTGAGGAGTGAAATCACAACTTTACGCCCTTAGAAATCCTGAAGGCGGTGCTTGGTTTTCCGGGCCCCGTATGCGGCTAGGCTCCCAAAAAGTCCCACACATGTGGTATCCCGATACTCAGGAGAAGCAGCTAAATGTATTTTGGGGTGCAATTCCACATATGCCCATGGCCTGTGTGAGAAATATATCATTTAGTGACAACTTTGTGCAAAAAAAAAAAAATTGTCACTTTCCCGCAACTTGTGTCAAAAAATAAAATATTCCATGGACTCAACATGCCTCTCAGCAAATAGCTTGGGGTGTCTACTTTCCAAAATGGGGTCATTTGGGGGGGTTTTGTGCCATCTTGGCATTTTATGGCCTTCAAAACTGTGATAGGAAGTGAGGAGTGAAATCAAAAATTTATGCCCTTAGAAATCCTGAAGGCGGTGCTTGGTTTTCGGGGCCCCGTACGTGGCTAGGCTCCCAAAAAGTCCTAAACATGTGGTATCCCCGTACTCAGGAGAAGCAGCAGAATGTATTTTGGGGTGTAATTCCACATATGCCCATGGCATGTTTGAGCAATATATCATTTAGTGACAACTTTGTGCAAAAAAAAAAAAAAAAAGTGTTACTTTCCCGCAACTTGTGTCAAAATATAAAATATTCCATGGACTCAACATGCCTCTCAGCAAATAGTTTGGGGTGTCTCCTTTCCAAAATGGGGTCATTTGGGGGGGGTTTTGTGCCATCTTGGCATTTTATGGCCTTCAAAACTGTGATAGGTAGTGAGGAGTGAAATCACAACATTACGCCCTTAGAAATCCTGAAGGCGGTGCTTGGTTTTCGGGGCCCCGTACGCGGCTAGGCTCCCAAAAAGTCCCACACATGTGGTATCCCCATACTCAGGAGAAGCAGCTAAATGTATTTTGGGGTGCAATTCCACATATGCCCATGGCCTGTGTGAGAAATATATCATTTAGTGACAACTTTGTGCAAAAAAAAAAAAAATTGTCACTTTCCCGCAACTTGTGTCAAAAAAGAAAGTATTCCATGGACTCAACATGCCTCTCAGCAAATAGCTTGGGGTGTCTACTTTCCAAAATGGGGTCATTTGGGGGGGTTTTGTGCCATCTGGGCATTTTATGGGCTTCAAAACTGTGATAGGTAGTGAGGAGTGAAATCAAAAATTTATGCCCTTAGAAATCCTGAAGGCGGTGATTTGTTTTCGGGGCCCCGTACGCGGCTAGGCTCCCAAAAAGTCCCACACATGTGATATCCCCATACTCAGGAGAAGCAGCTGAATGTATTTTGGGGTGCAATTCCACATAGGCCCATGGCCTGTGTGAGCAATATATCATTTAATGACAACTTTTTGTAAATATTTTTTTTTTTTTTTTTTTTGTCATTATTTAATCACTTGGGACAAAAAAAATAAATATTCAATGGGTTCAACATGCCTCTCAGCAATTTCCTTGGGGTGTCTACTTTCCAAAATGGGGTCATTTGGGGGGGGTTTGTACTGCCCTGCCATTTTAGCACCTCAAGAAATGACATAGGCAGTCATAAACTAAAAGCTGTGTAAATTCCAGAAAATGTACCCTAGTTTGTAGACGCTATAACTTTTGCGCAAACCAATAAATATACGCTTATTGACTTTTTTTTACCAAAGACATGTGGCCGAATAAATTTTGGCCTAAATGTATGACTAAAATTGAGTTTATTGGATTTTTTGTATAACAAAAAGTAGAAAATATCATTTTTTTTCAAAATTTTCGGTCTTTTTCCGTTTATAGCGCAAAAAATAAAAACCGCAGAGGTGATCAAATGCCATCAAAAGAAAGCTCTATTTGTGGGAAGAAAATGACGCAAATTTCGTTTGGGTACAGCATTGCATGACCGCGCAATTAAAAGTTAAAGCGACGCAGTGCCAAATTGGAAAAAGACCTCTGGTCCTTAGGCAGCATAATGGTCCGGGGCTCAAGTGGTTAAAGATCTAATGAAACAAAAGGTCAACTCAAAGTAAATCTTACAGTCCAATCAGCTGATTAATTTTGTGCTGGATTACTGGTAAAGTGCATTCCTGAGAACTGGGTGAGAAGGGTGTTGTATTGTATTTGAGCAGAGGAGAAGAGATATTGTCATTGTGTGTGTTAATAGATTCAATAAACAAACGGCATTCCAAACTACGAATCATTATTACGAATATATATACATACATACATAAATATCGAATCAAATTGATATACATACAAAATTAATCTATTCAGTATAATGAATATCGACACTCTACAGAAATAACGAATTATCTAAAAACGAATTAACGTAATATAACAGAACGAAATTATGTATTTTATGAATGAAAACGAAACTAAACTAAACAAAATTTTCCGATGTGCACAAGTCTATGCCACAGACACTTGATTCACATCCTCTTTTGGGGCTACCTTGTACGCCTTTGACAGAGTATGCAAATTTTATACACTCTCGGCTTGGGCAAGCCCGATCACCCCTGTTAGAGGTAACCTAGACTTCCCTCTGGGAATAGCTAAGGCCTACTTGGCAGCGGAGTGGCCTTTTGTGGAGATGCAGGCAAAATATTTCTTTTGCAGAGGTAGATTCATGTGTTAGAGAGAACTTGTGGAACTATCCAACACTGATTATTTTCCTTTTTTGGTCCTACATCCAATTGAAGCATTACCTAGACAACCCAGACAACAGAGAATGCTACACTAAGGCCCCTGCGGTTTTCGAATCTCTGTGTTCTAGCTCGGCCCTCCAGAGCCATGTGATCTTTGTGCTATACGCCTCAATGTTTGGGAAACCATATGCTTCTTTGCACTCTGAGCATGCGTTTTGGGAGTCCGCTCTAGACACAGCGATAGAAGATACCCATTGGGACCACATTCACTTACATCCATTAAGGATCTTTAAATGTAAATACCCAAGAAAACGGATACAAACTCAAAACACGGTGGTATAGGACACCTAATCTGCTTCATAAATTTGTCCCGTCAGTCTCAGATTGTTTTTGGAGATGCAAAAAAGAGAAGGGAACTTTTCTCCACACATGGTGGACGTGCCCACTGATCCAGTGATATTGGCATAAGGTACATGACACGACAGTACAGATCTCTTCACTTCCACTGGAGTTCTTGCCGGCTCAATATCTCCTTCATCACTCTAAAATATCCAAAAAAAGATACTATATATCGGTGGCCATGCATATAATCAACGTTGCTAGGCTTTGTGTACTGGTCCATTGGAGATCAGTATCCCCCCCTTCATTGAAGGAATGGGCTTTGCGTATTAATCATATAGTAGCGATGGAGGAGCTGATCTACACTACACAGGATAATATATCCAGCTTCTCAGCTATATGGGAACCTTGGTTCAATTTTCAGGAACTCTCAGTCATACCATGACTTAATACAAGAAAGTACTTGAAATATGCTACTTGTTCCACGACCCTATCACATCACGTCCAGAGGACGCTATGGGCCCAAATTACAACACATAGTTGTCAGAATTAGACGGAGAGGGTTGTTGGTGGTATTCCCACCCCCTCTTCGTGTCTTATTGTCAGAGAACTCACAGCACTAGCTTCTGTCTCCATGCAGCAGCGTCTAACGGCCATGCGCGGTGTCCCCGACAGATACGAGCGAGTTCCGGATCGAACGTGCACACCTGCGCATCCGTACGAATGTGTGCACGCACCCGCACAGCCATACGAGCGGGTGTACATTCTCACGCACGCACGTTCACGTCAACCAATCCCGGCGTTCGGCGCCAAATATAAACAAGGTCCTTGCCTGACACTAGTGCTGGATCGTCTTCAGCTAGTTCCTGATTTCCTGATATCTGCGTGACCTGTTACCATGCTCCTGACTACCCGGCTTCCTGACTACTCTCTCGGATCTCCCTTGTCTGCTACCTACCTTGCTGATTATACCGACTCTGGCTTGGACTATCTACTATGGCTCTGCCTCCTGACTTTGTACCTCACTGCCTGCCCGTTGCCGACCTCTGCCTGATCTTGACCACGAACTTGCCTTCTGTTTTGGATACCTCGCTGCCAGCCAGTTGCCAACCTTTGCCTGACCTGACGTTGCAGTTGTTCCTGAATCCACACCTGCCCGGCTCCTACTAACAGTTCTGGTGACCTATCTTCCATCAGTCTCCGGAGGATCCCGAATCTCCGAGTTCCAGTTCTCCAGCCGCACCCTTCTGTGCCCCGGCACTCCCTGTCCTCACTACCAGGGGTGTCAGGACCGGAACCGTGCGAGAGGCCTCCCTCAACATTCAGACTCTGCTGTAAGGTACGTGACAGTACGATCCAGCCAAGATGGAGTCTGAAAGGGGGACCTCACCTCTAGACACTCTGTGCCAACAGATTTCGGTCCTTACCCAGGCAGTCCAGGGCCTACAAGATGGCTACTGGCAACTTGAGCAAAGAGTGGAGTCATTGTCTCCAAATCCCTCAACTCACCAGGCAGCTACAGCATCTCGGTCTCCCGGTCCAGCAGCCTCAGCAGCAGCACCTGCAATAATGGTGCCACCCCCAGAGCCTCGAGTCCCCACTCCAGAGAGGTTTTTCGGAGATCGTAGCAAGTTCCGTGCCTTTAAAAATGCCTGCCAGCTATACTTCCTACTACAGCCCCGTACCTTCTCTTTGGAGAGCACCAAGGTGGGGTTCATCGTCTCACTACTCCAGGGGGAACCTCAAACCTGGGCTCACCGCTTATTGGAGCAAGCCAGTTCACTATTAGACACTATGGACTCTTTCCTGAATGAGATGGCCAAATTGTATGATGACCCTCAACGTGCTACCACTGCAGAGGCCAGTCTTCATGCTCTCCAGCAAGGACGTAGGCCAGCGGAAGATTACGTAACGGACTTTAGGCGATGGTGTTCCGATACTCAGTGGAACGACGCCGCCCTTCGCTATCAGTTCCGCATGGGACTCTCTGAGGCACTGAAAGATGAGTTGGCCCGAGTTGGACTCCCAGACTCTTTGGAGGACCTGATCCAATTGTCCATCCAGATAGACCGTCGCCTACGAGAACAGAGATCTGAAAGAACCGGTCAGATGCGACCCACCTGGATGTTGCCCAAAGTTCCTAGCAACCCTCCTATGTCCACCTCCCATGTACCTGCTGCCACCTCCGAAGCTCCGGAGCCAATGCAGATAGGGCTGCTCCGCTCACCACTGCCACCCGAAGAAAAACAGCGTCAACATCAGAACAACCTCTGCCTCTATTGTGGGGAAGCTGGCCACTACGCAAATATGTGCCCAAATAAAACTTGTAAGTTTAACTATATGCCTCATGAACCTAGAACACTAACTGTAACAAGATCTGCTCACATTGCTGTTCCTGTTTCCTTGCAGCTTCCAGAAGGAACACTCCGGGTCTGGGCCATAATTGACTCTGGCCCCTGCAGCTGCTTCATAGATCGTGCCTTTGCCCTGCAACATGACATTCCATTAACACCCAAGCAACAACAACTTTCCATACGACTAGCAGATGGGTCAAGTATTAAATCCGGGCCTATTACTCACGAAACCCAACCACTGCCCGCCAGCATATTACCCAACCATCAGGAACTGTTGTGCCTGGACGTCATCTCATCCCCATTGTTTCCAATTATTCTGGGAATGCCGTGGCTACAAGCTCATAATCCTCAAATCAATTGGGTTACGGGCAAAGTAGTGTTCTAGTCCAGCTATTGTCTCCAGAACTGCCTTAAGGTCCTCCACCATGTAACCCCAGTCCTCGGCTGTTTAAAATCTACGTCGGATTACCAAGAACTGGTTCCATCTGTGTACCATAGTTTCCTGGATGTGTTTGATAAGCAGAAAGCAGATAATCTTCTTCCCCACCGGGTTTATGATTGCCCAATTGAACTGTTACCAGGGGCAGAAATCCCGTTTGGGAGAATCTTTCCCCTGTCGGAACCCGAACTCCTGGTCCTTAAGGAGTACATTGACGAAAACCTCAAAAAAGGTTTCATCAGACATTCCTCTTCTCCAGCTGGTGCTGGAATATTCTTCATCGAGAAGAAAGATCATTCCCTCCGCCCATGTGTGGACTACAGAGACTTAAATAAAATAACAATTAAGAATCGCTATCCTCTTCCCTTGATCCCAGAACTGCTTCAGAGACTTCGCTCGGCCCGGATATTCACAAAATTGGATTTGCGAGGTGCCTATAATTTGATTCGAATCCGTGAGGGGGATGAGTGGAAGACAGCTTTCCGGACACGCTTCGGCCACTTCGAGTATCTAGTTATGCCATTCGGACTCTGCAATGCACCAGCTACCTTCCAACATTTCGTGAACAACATTTTTAGAAATTTTCTGGACTCATTCGTAATTGTCTACTTGGATGATATCCTGATATTCTCAAACTCCTTAGAAACACATCGTGACCATGTGAGACAAGTTCTTCAGAGATTGAGACAAAACGGACTCTTTGCCAAAGCCGAGAAATGTGAGTTTGAACGCCAGACCATTCACTTTCTCGGCTTGGTAATATCAACTGAGGGTGTGGCAATGGATCCCCAGAAGGTCTCAGCCATCATGTCCTGGCCACCCCCAACCGATAAGAAAGGAGTGCAACGTTTTATTGGATTCTCTAACTTTTACAGAAAATTTATTAAAAATTTCTCCAGTATTATAGCACCCATCACACATCTTACAAAGAAGCAAAGCCGTTTTCAATGGACCGCAGCAGCCCAAGCTGCGTTCAACAAATTAAAGGAGCTATTTACCTCTGCCCCGGTGTTGAAACACCCTGATCCTGCCTTACCTTATACCCTGGAAGTGGATGGGTCAGAGAGCGATGTGGAGGCCATCCTGTCCCAGCGCCAAGGGCCAAAATCTTTAATACACCCTGTGGCTTTCTTCTCCAAGAAATTAGGTGCCTCCGAGAAAAATTATGACTTTGGGGACTGAGAGCTCTTGGCGATAAAAGCAGCCTTGGAAGAATGGCGGTATCTCCTAGAGGGAGCAGCACATCCCATCTTGATCTTCACAGATCATAAAAATCTCGAGTATCTCAGGACTGCCAAGCGCCTCAGACCCAGACAGGCAAGATGGGCTCTCTTCTTTTCCTATTTCAATTTTTATCTTACCTACCGGCCAGGGTCTAAAAACATCAAACCCGATGCGCTATCCCGCATGTTCACAGAGACTGCGGGTTCTTCACCGCCAGATACGATCCTGAAAGCTGGAAATTTCTTACTAACCCAATCCAGTGTTATATCACAGATCCGTCAGGCATCTTTAGGGACAACGATACCCCCAGGAACTAACCTCCAGGAAAAAGATGGGCTCTTCTGGCAAGGAAATAAGATTTTTGTTCCCCAAGATCTACGTACCACCATTCTACAGGTCGGTCATGATTATCCCTTAGCGGGCCATTTTGGGGGTCACAAGACCATGGACTTAATTCAAAGGCATTTTTGGTGGCCCAACCTTGCAAAGGACTGTAGGAATTATGTAAACTCTTGCTTGACCTACCTTAGGAATAAAAGTAGCAAGAACAAAGCATGGGGACTATTGAGACCACTGCCCATCCCTGAAAGACCTTGGGATAAAATTGCAATGGACTTCATTGTTGAGCTTTCTCCTTCTGATGGATTTTGATCTGTCTTTGTGGTAGTTGAGCGTTTTTCCAGGATGGCACATTTTATCCCTATGAAAGGGACTCCGTCAGCAACCGAGACTGCCAGAATTTTTATTAAGGAGATTGTTAGACTCCACGGAATTCCCAGTGACATTGTTTCTGATCGTGGAGTACAATTTACATCTAAATTTTGGAAGTCATTGTGTAAGGCACTAGGCATCAAACTGAGCTTTTCTTCAGCATATCACCCCCAGACCAACGGGCAGACTGAACGCACCAACCAAACGTTGGAACAGTACCTACGCTGCTTCTCTTCTTTTTCTCAGGAAGATTGGGCCTCATTGCTACCCTTGGCGGAATTTGCACTTTACCACAAACCAGTCACCATTCTTCTCCAACTATGGGTTTCACCCTTCCTTTTTGCCAGTACTCGTACCAGACTCTCCTGTACCTGCTGTCCAGGACAGACTCAATTTCTTTGCTGCAAACAATCAGTTGCTTAAAGAAACTATCTCTAAAGCACAGGAAGATAATAAAAGATTCTTCGACAAGAAAAAAAGAGGAGAGTTGGATTTAAAGGTTGGTGATCGTGTGTGGCTGGCTACTAAGAACCTGAAATTGGCATGCCCTTCTAAAAAACTGGGACCTAGATACTTAGGGCCCTTCCCAGTCAAGAAGAAGATAAATTCAGTCACCTACGAACTCAAACTTCCCAATTCATTCAGGATCCACCCTGTTTTCCATGTTTCACTACTCAAGGTCGATGTACCAAATTCCTTTCCAGATCGGGAGGTAGGACCCCCTGAAGCTATAATCGTGGATGGGGAAGAAGAATTTGAAGTTGAAGCCATTTTGGACCATAGGAAACGGCAAGGGCAAAATCAGTATTTAATCAAATGGAGAGGCTTTGGCCCAGAAGAGAATTCCTGGGAACCCGAAACAAATCTCCATGCTCAAAGACTCATACAGGCTTTTCACCACTCCCGTTCAGAAGGTTCGGTGTCTAGAGGCATCCAGAGGCTGCCCTTAAGGAGGGGGCAATGTCAGAGAACTCACAGCACTAGCTTCCGTCTCCATGCAGCAGCGTCTAACGGCCATGCGCGGTGTCCCCGACAGATACGAGCGAGTTCCGGATCGAACGTGCACACCCGCGCATCCGTACGAACGTGTGCATGCACCCGCACAGCCATACGAGCGGGTGTACGTTCTCACGCACGCACGTTCGCGTCCACCAATCCCGGCGTTCGGCGCCACATATAAACAAGGTCCTTGCCTGACACTAGTGCTGGATCGTCTTCAGCTAGTTCCTGATTTCCTGATATCTGTGTGACCTGTTACCTTGCTCCTGACTACCCGGCTTCCTGACTACTCTCTCGGATCTCCCTTGTCTGCTACCTACCTTGCTGATTATACTGACTCAGGCTTGGACTATCTACTACGGCTCTGCCTCCTGACTTTATACCTCGCTGCCTGCCCGTTGCTGACCTCTGCCTGACCTTGACCACGAACTTGCCTTCTGTTTTGGATACCTCGCTGCCAGCCAGTTGCCAACCTTTGCCTGACCTGACGTTGCAGTTGTTCCTGAATCCACACCTGCCCGGCTCCTACTAACAGTTCTGGTGACCTATCTTCCATCAGTCTCCGGAGGATCCCGAATCTCCGAGTTCCAGTTCTCCAGCCGCAGGCACCTGCACCCTTCTGTGCCCCGGCACTCCCTGTCCTCACTACCAGGGGTGTCAGGACCGGAACCGTGTGAGAGGCCTCCCTCAACATTCAGACTCTGCTGTAAGGTACGTGACACTTATATTTTCTATACTTCTTCCCCTTCCTCCCTACTCCCCCTCCCTCTTTTTCTATGGTTTGTTTTTGTCTTCCAATAAGTGAATTTATCATTGGCGGAGAATGTAGGACTGGGGGCTAGTTTGGTCAGCCGGCTCCTAGTTTTCACCACTCCCACGATCTGCTGATCAACCTGACTACTAATACTTTACAGTGTTAACCCCTGCAGAGAAATTACTTTATAGTTATCCTGACAACAACCCTAAAGGTATAAAAAATGTAAAAAAATATAGTGTAGCGCTATGTGTATATACAAATTCTAAGTATAACATATATAAACAATAAATCAATATGTCCTTTATGGAAAAAATATTGCAACAACACTAAGTGATACAAATTAGCATTTTGAAAGTGACTACAGTAAATAAATAATATAAATCTGTGGTATAAATATAGGTAGTGGGTCTAGAGGACCGTACATGTGTAACAAATCAAATAATATAGTCCATGACAAATTGATAATTATATTGGTAGTGACTAATGGAAAAAGAGGACCATCACCAAAAAGTCTATAAGGGTTAAGTGCTAGAAAAAACTGATGAAATGAAATAGGAAAAAAAACTGAATAAACAACTCCCGGGGTTTCTTCAAGAACGAATTTGTTCACTTCTGGCAAATGGATAAATAGATCACAGAAGGGTGGAAGGTCTAAATAGGTGGCAGGACCATCACCAAAGCTTCAGAGGAGGCTTACCGGAATCAGATGACCTGGAAAGACCTACGTCTTACAGGTCAAAGAAAGCTTGTTGACCACCAAGTCTGGCGAGATGAATCGTCAGGTTATCCTCAGCTTCCAAACGGGGGGGGAGGGGTCTCGCGACAGCTTCAAACGTCCTCAGGACAATCCAACAGATCCAATAGATGTTTCAAATATCATGCGAGAAAATCAGTTGCGGTAACCGCAACTGATTTTATATGAGCTGTTTTTGATCTCCTATCAAGTGAGTGTTCTTATTTACCATTTTAATAAATTGATGTTTTTTAAACGTTATTATGCCATGTGAGCTTTCTTTCTCGCATGATATTTGAAACATCTATTGGGCCTGTTGGATTGTCCTGAGGACGTTTGAAGCTGTAGCGAGACCCCTCCCCCCCGTTTGGAAGCTGAGGATAACCTGACGATTCATCTCGCCAGACTTGGTGGTCAACAAGCTTTCTTTGACCTGTAAGACGTAGGTCTTTCCAGGTCATCTGATTCCGGTAAGCCTCCTCTGAAGCTTTGGTGATGGTCCTGCCACCTATTTAGACCTTCCACCCTTCTGTGATCTATTTATCCATTTGCCAGAAGTGAACAAATTCGTTCTTGAAGAAACCCCGGGAGTTGTTTATTCAGTTTTTTTTCCTATTTCATTTCATCAGTTTTTTCCTTGTCAAAAGAAGTTTATTGAGTATACAATATTATAAAGATACATAAAGTAAGTTTACAAGGATCTATAAAGTAAGCTCATTTTTTTACAGTAGGGTTTATATAGGTAAATATCATGAAATTTCAAATATTAAACATTGGGTTCACGTAAACCTAAATTAAAGATATATATCATTTCCTTAGTTACTTTTGTAGGTATTTAAATGATTTATACCTACTATACATATTGTTTACAAGTAGAGTGTATATAGGTCAAATAAATTCTGATAATGAGCTTTAATCGTAAGGTGGAGAAAAGGAAAGAGAAAGAAGAAAAAGGGTTGAAAGGTAGAGGTATGGTCCACAAGGTTGTCCCGCTTGTCAGTTTATTATTCTTTTTAGTTCTCTTTGAAGCCTTAGAATGGGTGTCTCTGTAAGTCATTTAATCTGTTACCATGGCAACAGGACAGAGTCATTGAAGTTTGACTGGAACTGTTGTTTTATCCAAGGATGCCAAAGTTTTTCAAATTTTGGAATTTGATTTTGATCGATGGCTACCATCTTAGCATGGGACATTGTATTATTCATTCTGTGAATTGTTTCTGCTAGTACCAATGTAGGAGATTTCCATGCCTTGGCCACTGTTTGTTTTACAGCCGTTATTAGTTGGATCATAAGTTTGAATTGAGAGAGTGTTAACCATTCCGGTTTTAGATTAAGTAAAGTTAAATATGGACCTGGTTGTATTATTTTTTAAAATATTTTAGATGCAATCACGAAGACTTCCTTCCAGAAGGTTTGGATTACTGGGCACGTCCACCATATGTGTAAATATGTGCCTATTTCTGGGCATCCTCGAAAACAAAGAGCTGAGGTATTAGGTGAATATTTTGCCACTCTAGCGGGTACAAGGTACCAGCGAGTTAGGACTTTATAATTTGTCTCCAGTGCTAAGATGTTGGGTGAAGATGACTTAGATGTGAGCCATATGTTAGACCAGTCCGTGTCTTCTAAAGTTCGTCCCAGGTCCTCCTCCCACCTCTGAACGTAAGAGGGTCTATTAAGATTTGCTACTCCATATAATTGATTATAAAGTGATGAAATTGTACCTTTAGCAAATGGATCTTTTGTACAGATTGATTCAAAAATGGATAATTGGGATAATGGTGTCTCCCCCTTTAGGAATGGTGTATAGAAATTTTTGATTTGGATATATCTAAATATCTCAGAGTTTGGTAGATCATATTTTTCTCTAAGCGATGGGAATGAAAGGAATGATTTAGATGCTATGAAGTCATTTAGTGTCTGAATGCCTGATGTTGTCCAAGCTTTAAAAGAATTTGGGTAGATCCATGCCGGATAAAAGGCCGGATTTCTGATAAAAGAAAGGAGAGGATTGTGTGGAGATTGTAACTGATATTTGGTTTTTAGTTTATCCCAGAGAGATAAGAAGTGTTTAGTTATGGGATTATGAATTTTAAAGCGGTCTTTAGGATCAAGCCATAATAAATTTGATATTAATAGAGGGTCATTTTCTGAAGCCTCTATAAATACCCATAATGGGATTTCCTGTTTTGCATGGTATTTGGACAGACTGGCCAAATGTGCTGCTCTGTAGTAGTTAGTAAAATTAGGGTATCCCAGGCCTCCTTTATTTTTGAGAAGATGTAGTGTGTGTATAGGTATACGTGGTTTAGAAGAGCCCCATATAAACGAAGTTGCTCTTTTTTGTACTATTCTCAAAAAATAGAAAGGAATTGGAATAGGGAGGACTCTGAATAGATAAAGCAATTTGGGTAGAATAGTCATTTTGATTGCATTAATCTTCCCTATCCAGGATAAAGGAAGTTGCGACCATTGTTTTATTAGATTTGTGATCTGTCTTAACACAGGAGGGTAATTGGTTGAGAATAAGTCAGAATGAGATGCTGTTAAATGAATTCCAAGATATGGGATTGATTTTTCTGCCCATGTGAATGGGAGTGCAGCCCTAGCCGGGATCAATTCCATGTTTGTGAGTGAAATATTAAGCACTAGGCATTTCTTAGGATTAATCATAAGGCCGGATAGGGCTGCAAATCCATCAAGAGCTGGTATTAAGTTAGGACCAGAGACCTGTGGTGATGATAGAAAAAGTAATATATCGTCTGCAAATATACATAATTTGTGTGTAATACCTCCTACTTCAATGCCAGTTATAGTTTGGTTTGTTCTGATGTATTGGGCCATGGGTTCGAGTATAAGGGCAAATAATAAGGGAGATAATGGGCAACCCTGTCGGGTACCTCTTTCGATATTAAAGGCATCAGATTTGTATCCAGCATATTTTATATAGGCTTTGGGTTTATTATATAATGCTTTGATCCATGTTAAAAAGTGGGGTCCAAAACCCCATTTTTGTAATGAATATTGCATATATTGCCAGGATACTGTGTCAAATGCCCTCTTAATATCGAGAGATAGAAAACATAAAGGGATTTTCCGTTTTTTAGCAATATGTGCCAATAACACTGCCCTGCGTATATTATCGCCTGCCTGTCTATTTGGCATGAAGCCTACTTGATCTCTATGTATTAATTTTCCTATAATGCTATTGAGGCGTTTTGCTATTATTTTTGCTAATAATTTAATATCGAGGTTTAACAGAGAGATAGGCCGATAATTCACACAGGAAGTATCATCAGAAAGGGGTTTTGGGATCATACAAACAATTGCCATTAGTGTTTCTTGCCGAAAAGAATGTCCATCTAGAAGTTTGTTAAAAGTTTCAGTGAGAATGGGAGAGAGTATTTCTGAGAATGTTTTATAGTATAAAGCCGAGTAGCCGTCTGGGCCTGGTCTTTTGTTAAGTTTTAGGTCTTTTATGGCGTTAGCAACTTCATCTATAGTTATAGGCTCATCCAAACTGCTTTTTTGATTCTGAGATAACTCAGGTAAGGTTATTTTTGAGAAGAAGGATTCAGCCTCTGTAGGATTAAATTCATTGTTTGTCTTGTATAAAGTTGCGAGATGTGAGTGAAATTTATGGACTATTTTAACTGGATTACAAGTGTAAACATTTTTTGATAATTTCAAACGTATTGGTTTGAAAGATTTGTTAGTTGAATTTAATGCCCGAGCCAAATATGTACCTGGTTTGTTTGTATTCATGTAGAAATTGTGTTTGGAGCGTTTGAGGGATTTATCAACTGACTCAGTGAGAAATAGATCGTATTTCAATCTAGATTTTTCCAGATGAGATTTTGTACTCTGAGATGGATTATCTTGAAATGATATGTAGGCTGCATTAAAATTGAGTTCTAGTTTTTTTGCTAGATTTTTGCGTTCCCGTTTAAATAGTGCCATTTGTCTTTGTATTGTACCACGCAAGACAGGCTTATGAGCTTCCCACAGTGTTATTGGGGAGATGTCTGTTGTATTATTAATTGATATGTATTCCTTTAAAGCTTGTTCAATGGCCATCTGATGTAGTGGGTGTTTGAGCATTATGTCCGGTAAGTACCACGTTGGGTCATACGCTTTTGGTATGGCTGAGGCTATAGTAGTGTATACTGCATTATGGTCAGACCACGGAATCGGAATTATATCTGATGCAATAATTTCTGGTATCATTCCTATTGTTAGAAAAATATGATCTATTCTGGTGAAGGTTTGATGAGGGTGTGAGAAATAAGTGAATTTCTTTTTCATTGGGTTACTTTCTCTCCACGAATCTACCAGATTGTATTTGGAAAGAAGTTGAAAAAAAGGTAATCTAGAGGTTATTTTGGATGGTGTAAAAGGTGATTTATCTAGAAATGGGAGGAGGACCTGGTTCAAATCCCCACACATTATCACTGTTCCTATTTTGTGTGTATTAATCACTTGTAATATATGTGAGAGGAATGGTGTAGGTTGTGTGTTAGGAGCGTAGTAGGAAATCACCGTGATTGCTGTATCCATTATATAACCCATGAGTATCAGGTATCTACCTTCTGGGTCTTTAATTTCTGATGATAAGGTGAATGGTGTGGATCGGTGAAATGCAATTAGAGTTCCCCTTTGCTTGGTACAGGCAGAAGCCGTGTAAATTTGTTGATAAAAAGGAGAAATATATTTTGGAGTAGAATCTTTGGTGAAGTGTGTTTCTTGGAGGCATACTATGTGAGCCTTCTTGTTATGGAAAGTACGGAAGGCTTTGGTCCTTTTTTGAGGGACATTTATTCCCTGAACATTCAGGGAAAGTATATTCAGTGGTGCCATGGCAACAGATCAAATAGTTATGACTTACTTTTTGTTATGCAGAGCTGACTGCGCAGATCAACCTGTGTGGACTGAAGAGATAAATAGATAGAAAAGAAACCAGTGAATTCTGGAGTAAAGAGTAAACAAAAAACATATGAGATTGGATGATACATTGTATAAATTATTTTTTGCAAGTAATCACAATTTACCCGTGAAAGAGAATAAATATCTCTCTCAGGGGAATAAGTGCCTTCGTCACACTCCCACATAATATGGTTGGGAGAATGAGGAGGGCTAATGGGGGTACACGGATCTTCCGCTTACAGGAGAGAAGTGCTATGTCAAAAGACATCAAAATGATGTTTCATTAATTGGAGTGCAGAATATAGTTTTTGTTGAAATTATTTATTCCAGGGTGGTTGTATATGGTTAGTCTTGCCCTAGGCTAAATAATTCAGTTAGAAAGGTACTGTTAATAACTTTGGTATTGATGAAGATAGTTTGAATTATTTGGGGATTTTAACCCTTTTAGAGTAAACAATTGCATATTTTATTCATATGTAACTGTTTAGATATGTTAACTCATAAAATTGAGGTTGTATTGCTTCAGATTAGAATAAACAAAAACATAATTCTAGGAACTAGTTAGGTAATAATATATTTGTTTTAAGAAAAGAAAGAAAAAGCTTCTATTACTTCTGGATTATTGAACATATTTGTCCTAAAAAGTAATAAATCTATTGTTATTACCTGATAATATATAACTGAACAAGAATTTCCTTATTTCACTTATATATTCTAAGGCTATATGAATCAGAAGTAATAAGAAATATAACTGGAATGTAACATGATCCCACACAGTGTGTGACTACCAGAATGCAGTTACATTCAGTTATAAATACAGGTTTTTTATAGAGAACCATCTCTTAGTATAATAAATGAAGAGATATCAGGAATTAGGATGTCAGTCCATTGAATCTTCTTGGTCCATGGATGATGTGGCATAACGGCCTCTTTTGTGAGAATGATGATTCCCATTTTGTTCTGAAATTTTCTGAGTGCTGCCTGAAGGTGAAGATGATGCCATTCTTCTGCGTGTGGGAGAGTTGCTGCTTGTGGGTTCTGTCAGATTTAATTTTAAAAGGGTTTGTTGTAGTTCATCTGCTTCTGTAAATTGTACCTTGGTAGTTAAATCTGACTGAAAAGGGGAAGCCCCGTTGATACATAATGTTGTGGCGTTGCAGTTCCATTAGTTGGGGTTTCATGGATCGTCTTTTAGTAATAGTAAGTTGGGATAGGTCAGCAAAAATTTGATAATTGTGTCCTTGAAAATTAAGTTCCTTTTTTTCTCTTGCAGCAATTAGTATTTGTTCTTTCGTTCTGTAATAACGAAATTTTGTGATTATATCACATGGGGGTCCATCTTTCTTTTTGGCTGTGAGGGCTCTGTGTACTCTGTCCAGTTCTAAACGTTCAATAGGGATATCTGGCTTTAGTTCTTGTAATAGAGCAGTAATAGTAGATTGCAGGTCTGTCACAGTTTCAGGTATTCCCCTTATGCGCACGTTTGAACGTCTGGCTCTATTTTCGTAATCTTCGAGCTTAGTTTGAAGTATTAAATTCTCTTCTTTTAATTGTTCCAATTCTGTTATATTTACTTGGGTTGTAATTTCAATTTCATCCATTTTTATTTCTAAGGCTGCGGTGCGGTTTCCCAGCTCTCTTATTTCTTTGGTTAGGCTTTTTGTTATTTGGTCTGAGGTTTGTTTTAAAGCCTTGTGAAGCATCTTTTCAAATTGTAATAATATTACTGGGGATGCTGAGGAGGCTTGTGGAGAAGTTTGTGAGAGGATTTGTTCTGTATCTGACTCAAATGGAGAGTCTTGCTGTGACATTTTCTGTCTGTGAGAGCGCCCTGATGCTGTATCTTGTGAGGTGACTGGAGCTGCTTTAGTTGCAGCGAGTGCCTGTGATCTCTTTGTGAGGTGATTTTTATTTCTGCCACGGTTTCCTCCCAGTACCATATTTCCTGCCCAAACTTTCACAGTTTGTTCCCTGGGGCAAAAAGGTTCAAATGGATACCTTTTGAGCCTGCAGGCTCCGCTTTGTCCTTCTCTTCTCTCCTCAGCGGTGCGGAGCTCTAACAATGCATGTCTGCTCCGCTAGGCTCCGCCCATCTCCCCCCCCTCATCAGTTTTTTCTAGCACTTAACCCTTATAGACTTTTTGGTGGTGGTCCTCTTTTTCCATTAGTCACTACCAATATAATTATCAATTTGTCATGGACTATATTATTTGATTTGTTACACATGTACGGTCCTCTAGACCCACTACCTATTTTTATACCACAGATTTATATTATTTATTTACTGTAGCCACTTTCAAAATGCTAATATGTATCACTTATGCCCCGTACACACGGTCGGACTTTGTTCGGACATTCCGACAACAAAATCCTAGGATTTTTTCCGACGGATGTTGGCTCAAACTTGTTTTGCCTACACACGGTCGCACAAAGTTGTCGGAATTTCCGATCGCCAAGAACGCGGTGACGTACACCACGTACGACGAGACTAGAAAAGGCCGGTTCAGAACCAAGCGCGGCACCCTTTGGGCTCCTTTTGCTAATCTCGTGTTAGTAAAAGTTTGGTGAGAGACGATTCGCGCTTTTTCAGACTCGTGGCTTTCAGATCGTTTTCTGCCGTTCAGTTTGTGCTTGTGGGTTTGTATCTGCTCTTCAGTGCGTGCAGTCAGTTCGTATCAGAGTTTTCTGTGTGATCTTGCCTGCTCGTTGCTGTTTTTCAGGTCGCTCTTCACAGGCTTTGCTGTTCTTCAGTGCGTTCTGTTACTTCGTTCTGAGCAGCCGACCGTTTTCTAGCCATGTTTCGTTTGCGTACTCCTCGTAGAGTTCGTGCTGTGCGGGGGCTTGGTGTTGGGGTCCTGACCTTGACACAAGTCCAGTCCATGAACAGGGAGGGGAGGAGTTCATGGACCAAGAATTGGTTGCTTCAGCGTGACCAGTTCTGTCATATGCCTTTGCTCCGTGATATCCGTGAGAATAATCCTGATGATTTCAGGAACTTTCTCCGGATGACGGACCCCGTGTTTCACCGTTTGTTGGCTTCGCTGACCCCCTATATCAGCAGGCAGGATACCTGCATGAGGCAGGACATCACTCCGGAGCAGAGGTTGGTCGCTACCTTGCGGTATTTGGCCACAGGGAGAAGCCTGCAGGACCTCAAGTTCTCGACAGGCATCTCCCCCCAGGCTCTTCTTTGTGGACATTTACTGCTTGTGTTTGTTTTAGCTGACCCTGACAGAAATGTGTGGAGTGCAGAAAATATCGTGATTGTGTAACCTTATACAAAGCACTGTTGGCTGTTATTTACTAAATGCAAAGACACATTTCACTACAAGTGCACTTGCAACTGCACTGAAACTGCACTTGTAGTGCAAAGAGGATTTGCCCTTAGGAAATTACCCCCATTTTCTCATAAAACAACAATTACATCACCCCAAAAGTGTTGTAGTGTTGAGACAATAATCCACACATTCTTGATGAACAATCTTTTTAATACCTGCACAATCACATGTGCATTTACCAAAGGTTTTTCTGACAAACCAACATGTTTGTTGTATACCAATTTTTGTGGTGTCATTATCCAAAATCAAAACGTGCATTTTATAGAAAACAGGCCTGTGTAAAACCAACAAGAAAGACACAAATCTTGATCTTACAAAGTTCACATTTGGTAGAACTTGAAGGCAATATCAGACATGAGTATTTAGGAACTGTGTTTGATATTGCGTTCAGATGGGGGGAAATCACCCCTGGAAAAGCCAAATTTGGAAGATGCACACAAATTTCACAATGTCAACATGTGCTATCTGCCATCACGGGGGATCAAGGGACGTGTTTTGGGGGAGAAAGCCCTTCCTCACCGTTACTTTATAATTGAGGAAGGGGTTGCACCCCCAAAACGCGTCCATTGATCTCCCGTGATGGCAGATAGCACATGTTGACACATTGTGTGCATCCTCCAAATTTGGCTTTGGGAAAAATCACAAAAACATTTCGCACATTGTAGCAGACAAAAGAAGAAAGTGATTTGGAGGGGTTTTAAACTCGCCCCAAAACATCAATGATGTTTTTATATTTTGGAATAACATCATTGATGTTTTGCTTGATGTTTTCCAATTGTAAATCACACCCCATGATCTCCCTGATCACGATCTGGGCACTTTCTGATGTGAAAGGATCTTCATCCACAACCTCACGATCACCTAAAAAGAGAGGAAACCCAAAATAAATTAGGTCTAAAAAAAATGCCGCCATCCATCTCTTATCTGAGCCTGTGGTCGCAGACACTCACCTGTTGTGGTGACTAGTTCCACCACGTCTTCTTCCTCCTGCTCATCTTGTGTTGGGTGGATTTCCCCTTCTTCCAGAGGGGGGGGGGCTCTGGTCTCCTCGGATGAGGGGTGTCCTCCGAGTCTTTTCTCCCCTATGTAAAACAAAAATGGTATAATTAGCACACAGATATTTGATGGCAGAACTAGAAATAGGAAACATTGCTTGGAAGTGGGGTACAATTGTCTATTTTAGCCGAGTTCCAAGATGTAGTTTTTTTAGTGTCCTTTGTCAAACTGCAATACTTTACCTGTTTGGTACAAGCTTCACAGATGTAGCCCCCCCTATAGTATACACTGGAGCACCTGTGTGGCCCCCCTAATAAAAATGGTGTTCTTGTGTCCCACACTAGTGCTCCAGTGTCCAGATGTGAAAACAGCTGCTCAGTGTCCTCTCCTTACACAGAATCTAGTTTGCATTTCATTCTAGTAACAAAGCCATCTACACAACCAAATTCTTTGAAGACAAGTATAGGGCCTCAAAATGGTGGCCAAATGCATATGGCCTAAACAATGGTATTTTATCGTCCGAAATAACAATGTGTGATCTGAACGAATAATGTGCCCATGAACATGAAAGTTGCCATTTTAAACTGTACAACAGTTCCTAAAAGCACATGGAGCAGCACGAACGTAATAAACACAAAAAGAATAGGAACACAGCACAACTACTTACTTTTTTGCAGCACTCTCCGGATCTTTCTGTACCGCTCATGTTCTCGTAATTTCAGGTCTGACCACCGCTTCCTGAGCTGATCTTTCGATCGTCGTACCCTGAATTTCCGGTGCAGACTCCTGACCACTTTCGCCATGATCTTGGCCTTTCGGACATTGGGGTTGGGGTAAGGCCCATACTTTCCATCATAGTCGGCCTTCTTCAGGATGTCCACCATCTCCAACATCTCCCCAAAGGACATATTTGAGTCCTTTAATCTCCTTCTGGATTGGGACGTTTCAGGCTCCGGCCTTTCCTCCCCCTCCTCTTCGTTGCTGTACTTAGCACGATCCTGCTGTCTATCTGCCATGTGCTCTTCCTCCACTGCGCCGAACGAAAAGGGGTGGGGAATAGAATAGAAAGAACGTCAGGGGCGGGCGGAGTTATACGCATGCGCAGTGTGTATAAATCGTAACGCGCGCGTCTTACGTACGATCTGTGAGCGGAGGAAGGAGCATCGGACACGCCGATCGTGCTAACGAAGGTAGGATCTAAACTTGGGCCTATACTGCTTCGAAATGGAAGCCTATATTGTAACAAGATTAGGGGAGTTTGGCCTGACATTAGGGTTTGTCTTGTGTTGTGTCTTGCAGAGAAAATGGATGGGTTCAACGACCACAATTTCCTGCCCTTGTTTATTGACAAGTACAGGGAGCTGCTCTGTCTGTGGCAGGTGAGACACCCCCACTATAACCATAAACAAAAGAGGCAGGCAGCGCTGGAGAAACTGCTGGAGTTGGTGAAGCCGGTGGTCCCCACAGCAACCATCCCTTATTTAAAAGCTAAAATTGGTGGCCTGAGGAGCACATATCTTAGGGAGAGCAAGAAGGTCACAGATTCCCAGAGATCCGGAGCTGCAGCAGATGATGTTTATGTCCCCAGGCTGTGGTACTATGAGAGACTGCGATTTCTGTCAGACCACACTGAAGTCAGGGAATCCCTCTCTACTCTTCCTTCCACGCTTCCTTCCATCCCAGCTGAGGCTTCCGATATCCAACCTGGGCCTTCCAGCCAGGAAGAAGTGGAGGAGCCCAGCTGGAGTCAGGTATAGCATTCTTCTACAGATTTCTGGTCAATAAATAAATGATGTTTACTAGATGTTATTATTGATCATTAATTGCTGATTAAAAAAAGTGTTTTACATATCAATAGACAGTAGTGGGCACCCAAAATTGGGACAAGAATGCAAAATGCTGGGCTCAGAAGGATAGTCTGTTATATTTGTTAACATTGAATTTGCAGCAGTCAGGAGTTGAAAATTGTGTGTGATTGATGTAAAAAAAACTAAAACTATGTCCCTTTTTCATACACAGGAAGACCTCAGCCAGGAGGAGGTTGTGGAATGTGGCAGTCAGGAGGAGGCGGGGATTATTAGTGTCAGCCAGGAGGAGGCGGGGATTAGTGGCAGCCAGGAGGAGGCGGGGCTAAGTGTCAGCCAAGAGAAGCCTGGGACAAGTCGCAGCCTGACTGAGTCTCAGGTTCCTCCCCTCCGCCTTCCATACAAAAGGGCCAGGAAGGCCACTCCCAGTCCTGTGCAGGATTCAGCATACAGTCTGATCCAGGAGGCTTCGGCGTCCCTCAGAGCCTTCCCCAGTCCTGAAGAGGCCTTTGCCTGCATGGCTGCCACCAAATTGCTGGGCATGCAGGAGGGCCAACGCAAGATCTCTGAGGACCTGATTTATAAAGTCCTACGTAAGGGGGAGAGTGGGGGACTGACACACAAGACGGATGTCATTGAGATCGACGATCCTCCTCCTCCTCCTCCTCCTGCTGCCACAACTCCACCACCACAGCCAAAGCCTGTAAGGAAGCGTGGAAGGAAGACCAAAGAGTGATGACCCTGGGTTCAGTCTGGTCTGACAGAAGATGCAGTCTCTCGTATGACCACAGCCTGGGGACACAGATGTCATCTGCTGCTTTCTGGATCTCTGGGACTTCTGGACCAGACTGCCCTCCCTTAGATATGGACTCCTCAGGCCACCAATTTTGCTTTTAAATTGATGTCTGCCCTGGGGGTCCAAGGCTTCACCCACTTCTGCAGTTTCTCCAGCGTTGCCTCCCTCTTTGTTTAGTTGTGACCCCTTAATAAAATTTTTTAGGTAAATTCTACTCTCCTGTGTGTGTTTTCATCCAAAAAGGACAGTTTGTTGGTGACGATTCAGGTACATTTCTAAAGTACAATGTTAAATTAACAAGGGACAACAACACCAAACAATCTCCTACAGATTAAATAGAACAACATATCAATGGTGTTGTGGGAACTTGTCACAAAAAACACACAAACATTTTCGGGAGTACAAATCAAAATCACCAAAAAAAAAAAATAAAAAAGAGAAACACAAAAAAAGATTCTACATTAAAGTAAAAAAAAAAAAATTATGTTGTCAGATGTGAGAAATCAAAATATATTGAGGGAATCCCGATAAATAGTAACGAAAGAAGTTTGTGAGAAGTGTGTGTGAATATGAGCATCAAAACTACTTCATTCTTGTCACATTATAAAGAAGAAGAGAGTGCGCTGTATTAAACCATTTTGAACATTGCAGCGTGACGAAAGTGCTGTATCCATTGCGAACGCTAAGTTTACCAGAACGAGCTGTCCCATGTCGGAATTTCTTCTGAGCATGCGTGGCACTTTGTGCGTCGGAACAGGCCACACACGGTCGGAATTGACGCGATCGGATTTTGTTGTCGGAAAATTTTATCTCCTGCTGTCCAACTTTGTATGTCGGAAAATCCGATGGAAAATGTCCGATGGAGCCCACACACGGTCGGAATTTCCGACAACACGCTCCGATCGGACAATGTCCATCGGAAAATCCGACCGTGTGTACGGGGCATTAGTGTTGTTGCAATATTTTTTCCATAAAGGACATATTGATTTATTGTTTATATATGTTATACTTAGAATTTGTATATACACATAGCGCTACACTATATTTTTTTACTTTTTTTATTTTTGCCTTTGTCTAGAGGTGTGTTAGCTGCTAGTTGTATATTTTAATTTTCCTTTTCAATATTGTTTGGCGCAGCGCTGTACTTATTTCCATATTGTATCTAACCCTAAAGGTATAAGTTGCTACTAATGAGAATATTAAAGCCTCATTGAGGGATCACTGAAAGTATCACATCATATGTATTAGAGGGCAGTTTAACCTTATGATGTACATTTGGTTTGTATTTTTCTTGCGCTATATATGAAATATGATGTATTTGGAAGCATTTTTATTACATTTATTTGTAATGCTTGTAAAACCTTCAATAAAATGTTTATGACAAAAAAAAAATGCAAATCAATTTATAACTTTTTTGAAATGCGTTTTTCTGGATTTTTTTTGTTATTCTGTCGCTCAATGTTAACATAAACCTACCATTAAATTATAGACTGATCATTTCTTTGTCAGTGGGCATACGTATAAAATCAGCAGGAGATCAAATACTTTTTTCCCTCACTGTATGTGATCACCTTAGTGTATGAACATGGGTGGACGGGGGTGTTTTAAATTTTTTTTTAGTATTTTTTTTATTTTACTTTTTTTTAATATCTTTCTTAATTTTGTTTTTATCAACTTTGCTGCTATTAGAAGAGTGAACAACATCCTTTGTGATAACATGGGTATTGACAGGTTCCCTTTACTGAGACATCTGGGGTCTATTAGACCCCAGATCTCTCCTCTGCTTTAGAAGGCTTCTTATCAAAGCGAGATCTGTTTGATCAGATGCTTTCACATGACGGTAACAGCTTGTTTACAACAAACTGAAACCCAGACAAGACAAACCCCTCATTGCTTCTAATTTCCAAGACCATAGAGATAATCAGTGAACTTCCATTCCTGGGCTCTCTGGTGAAACAGAAGAGCCTGTGAAGGTGGCGGGAGGAGGGGGACCACCTCCTGCCACATGTAAAAGTGATCCAGCAGCTATATAGCTGCTGGATCACTTTTACAATAAACAGCATGGCTTACTCTAGAAAAAGATACTGGGGTCATTACTGCAGCTGCAGCCATGTCCCCGGTATTCCCATAGAAACCCAAGGACATATGGGTATAACGTGGGGCAGCAAGTGGTTAAAATGTACATAACAAGCCAAAACAGTTTTCTGTTTTTTTGGATAGAGTAAGGGAAGGTTAAATACCCAGTTTAATTTTTACTGCTATCAGGGGCTCTGAGAGTTTTCCCGCATTCCCTGCTCTACTGACAACATTTTACCAGACTAGAATTAAAGGGAATTCACAAACAGGAACTGTATCACTGAAATGATAAAAAATTTTAATATGCCGTGTACACACGGGCGGGCTTTTCGACCGGACTGGTCCAACGGCACGAATCCGTCGGACAATCCGACCATGTGTGGGCTTCATCAGACCTTTGGCTGACTTTTTCTGTCAAAAATCAGACCATGTTTCAAATCTTTCCAACGGACTCGAGTCCGGTCGAAAAATCCGTTTGTCTGTATGCTAGTCCGACGAACAAAAAAGGACTCAAGGGCAGCTATTGGCTACTGGCTATGAACTTCCTTATTCTAGTCCCTTCGTACGTCATCACGTTCATACCAACGGACTTTCGAACGGACTTTAGTCCGTTCGTGTGTGGGCAAGTCCGGTCGTCCGAAAGTCCGTCGTAACTCCGTCGAAAGTCAGTCGGGAAGACTGTTGGACAATTGATGCTGAAAAGTCCGCCCGTGTGTACACGGCTTTAGAGTAAGTGTGGGCTAGAACTCTCCCTATTACATATTTTACTTCACACACTACTAAACCCATTGCCACTCTGGCAGAAAGTAAGGAAAAATCTCTCCAAAAGAGTCCTGAAGAACAGTAAAAAACCATACGGGGGTTTTAATCCTACCCTACTGTATCCAAAGTTTGAAAATGCGTCCTTGATTTGATTAAATTTTTAAAAAGTAAGGATACATCTAGATATTTACAATTTAATGTGTAAATATACTTAAGCACCAGCGGTACTAAAAGGCAAGGCCCCCTAGGCACATACCCTTAGTTTTGAGCAGTGCTCTGTGTCTTCACTCCTGCATATTGTGTTAGATTTTCTAACTGGTAGTAATCATCCAGGCTACCTGTCATGGTTATGCAATAGAGTTTGTCGATCAGCATACCTGTCTCCATGTGTTCATCTCTAGAGACCAGCTGACCCTCACCTGACTGCTTTTGTAACCTCTCCTCTAAGCATGGCCCCACCCCAGGCCCTATCAGGGAACCTTATATTAACCTGTGCACTGCAAGCCAGCAGTGCTGATCAACCATTGTGTGTTAGCCTCTGTGTGTACTTGCTGTGTTTTCTACATCTGATTCCTGTTACTGACTTTGGCCCGTTCTTAACTATTCCTGTCTGCTCATGACCCTGACCTTTGGCGTGTTCCCAACCATCCCTGTTTGCCTGTGACCCTGAACCTTGGCGTGTACTCTGTTGTCCTTGTCTGCTTGTGGCCCCAACCTTGGCTTGTCCCTTACTTTCCCTGCTGCCTCCTTCCTTTTCTCCTGTAGTCTACTGTGAGCGTGAGCTGTGAGACCCTGGGGGTCGCAAAATGGAGCCAGACTGCAGCGCAGTCCATCCTTACCATTAAAGGCTCTGGTGAACACCTGCTGGCTCTTAGACTCCGCGCCCTGGGGAATCTATGCTCTAGCTCCCAGTGGGATCTGTGTCAGTGATCCAGTAGACCTGCTTCCTGAACCTCCCAGGGTTCAATCCGCAGCAGTCAGCCGTAGGGTCCACTACCTTGCGGTGCACTCCTGATCCCAACGGTGTGCATCTGTCACCCAGCCTCTAGGTGACCTGACACTACCAAAATACTATACTGGTGCCTACATGCAGCATACCTGTAATAGAACTCCGCCTCTAACCACTCTCTCAGGACCAGTAAATAGCATAAAGAAAGAACTGATCCAGCCCTCCATATTCTCCTCTGTTTCTTCATGCACCGGTGAAGATAGTGCCCCTTTCTCTGCCTTAGGCAGTTTTCTATCTGGGTTCAGACTCCTAGGTGCAATCCCAGGTCTTGGGCTTCTAAATGCACTAAACAGTGTGTAAGCCCCTTTCTGTTGGTCTTTTGGGTTATTCAGTGTTTCCTCATTAGGAAAAAAAGCTGCCTAATATGGAATGTCTGCAAGGTTTGAGACCAGCATTGCTCTTACTCCTGTTCATTTTCATGGTTAAATTGGTTGTAAAGGCTCAAGGGTTTTTACCTTCATGCATACTATCCATAAAGTTAAAAAAACCTTCTATGCGCAACAGCGCCCCCCCCTAATACTTACCTGAGCCCCATCTTGATCCAGCAATGTGCACGAGAGCAGCAGCTCTCCAGGATCTCTTCCTGCTCATTGGCTCATGCTACTGTAAATCACAGCCAGGGAGCCAATGAGAAGAGAGTGGGGATGGGGCTGAGCCTTGCTCTTTGTGTGTGAATGGACACAAAGAGCAGCTGCTTGGGAGCGAGCCTTCCCGGGTAACCCTCATAGCAAGCTGCTTGCTATTGGGACAGGAGGGAGGGACCAGGAGTGCCAGCGGGGGACCCGAGAAGAGGAGGATCGGGGCTGCTCTGTGCAAAACTACAGTTAATTTATTTTTATCCTCTTATTTTTCTCTTACTTCCACTTGGATTATTCTCCTGGGGTCCGTTTGTGGCTCTGGGTGCCTCTATAGTGCATCTATCACGTACCAGGTTCTGGAGGCCAATGGAGAGAGGGCTTCCTTTGCAGCTAAGTTCCGGACTCTCCTGAAGGTGAGACAGGAGGAGTTGGGCACAAAGTAGCACTGGTCGCCTGTGAAGTTGCTTGCAGAAAACTCAGGAATGCTGCTGTTGTGATGAACAAAGTCTGCAGGCAGGTGGCACCTGTGAGGTGAGAAAGGTCTGTAAAGTCACTGAGATAATAGAGTAGTCAACACAAGCCGAGATCAGAACCAGGTTAAGGCTGGGTTCACACTGCTGCGATGGCAGACATTGCATGTGATTCGCAGCGCACTGCTGTTCACATCACATGTGATGTCTGTGCGGTGCGATATCAGCCATACAGATAGTATGGCTGATGACGCACCACATTCAGTCCAAACACGCACAGGACCCTTTTTTTTGTTCGGACCAGAATCGGATCGCATGGGTGTTCACACCTATGCGATCCGATTCATGTCCGAACTGTCAGTTCGTAGTGCGATATGTGAGCTGAACTGGGGGTGTCGTTAACATGTATTGTCTGCATGTATGATACTCCCCAGCAGTTTGCATATGGCATTGTGAACTGCCGTGCGAGTCGGTGCGATGCGGTAGATTCACAGCGTTCCCGCACCGCAGCAGTGTGAAACCAGCCTTAAGTAGAGCACACAAAGTCAGGTGGAAGCCGGGTCAAACACAAGAAGCAGGCAGAGGGTATCCGTGAGACGAGCCGGGGGTCAGGAACTGGAGATAGGCAGACAGGTCGGGAACAAGCCGGGTCAGAAACTAGGGTACACAGGAGCAAGGCATCACAGGAACACAGGTAACAAGCTGAGATCAGTCAGCAACTTCAAGCACTGATACATTTACTTATAAAGGCCCATGTGATCTGCTGCTGGGGACAATGGGTCCTAGAGTCCATCTCCTGTTGTTGGTGCCCTGACAGATGCTGGGTCCTAAAGACCGTCTTCTGCTGTCAGCGCCCTGACAGCATCTGCATAAACTCTCTTGCACATTATGGGACTTACGATTTATGTTTGCTTCCCAAAAGAGTGTTGTTTTGAAAGGTTCCTTTCATTTTACAGCCCTGCCTGCTCACGCTCTAAAAGGTCCAAGAGATCTGCATAAACAGATCTCACTCCAAGCACCATTCCTATTTGAGGAAAAAGTCCAGGAAAAGGCATCACTCTTCCTCTGCACCAGAGTGGAAAATCTTGCTTGACCTTTGGAGCATCCCAAAGCTGAATAGGTTTTGTACAGAGTAACGACTTTGGCAACATTAGGGGACATATTTTATTGTCAGACACAGGCTTCCCATGAGCAGCATATTTAAAGTTAATTTAATGGATCTAAGTGGATATTCTGCAATGCTAACAGATAGCAGGGGGGTCTCTTTAAGGCGCAGGATCTCGAAATGTCTGCTTTTTAACAAAGGCCCCAGTATTCATTGGGTGGTTCCCAAATGCAGGGTAACGCACACCCTTGCCATTCCTCCCCACTTCGGAACTTTTGCAAGAGGGAAAAACAGGGGCAGAGGCCATATGCTGCACGTGTAGTCGACACAGGAGTTTTCTTTGATTGAAAATTGAGGATTTGCTCACGTCTTTTGAGATGGTGATTGGCACGTGAATTAACTTTTTAGATTTGTATTTTACTATTAGACTTCACTCTTCATTGTAAATACAAATTATTTGTGAATTGTTTTGTTTTATGGTTTATGAATATAAGTGAATTTAGTTAGGGTTCTGTTTGACTTATACTCAGTGAGAGTTTTTTCAGCACATCATTTTTATATTGTTAATAGTCTTACAGAAACATATGAACTTCAATAAAATTAAAATTGAATTAAATTAACTTTTATTAAATATGCTTCCTCTGCATACAGAATAAAGACAGAGAGCTTACATGTCTTTCTTTTGAAATGTACCCCTTCAAAAGAAGAGAGCAAAAACTTTCCTCTACAACTGCCTGAGCTGCTGAACACTGCTCCATTAAAGAAAAACCATGTTCTGAAATCCACTGAGAAACCACTTCCAGGAGTGCTATTCCATGATGTCTCCCGCTGCACTGAATTGTTCTTCCCACTGACCTCCATGTGTCTATAAGAGCTAAACAGCTGCCAGCACATCATTACAGCAGAAACATTGACACACCTTTCCTGTCTAATGCTGCAATGCAAGGTTCAAATGTAAAGGAGATGCTGCTCATAGAGCCTCTGTCCTCTTCATGCAGAGGGGAACAGTGCCTGGAAGCTTCTGAGAACTGGGAGAGGGTCACAGGCACACTGCTGTAGCCATGATAGCCTGATACCTCTGATACTATCCCCTGGTGGAGTGGAATAGAGCAGTCTAGTCCTGCCATTTGTGCAAGAGTGGTGATGCTGGATACATGTAGCACAAAGCGCTTATTGCTGTTCTAAAAATAGAAAGCATATTCCTCTGGTGAATTTGTACTTCTACCTTTGGTGAAGGATTGGCACTATGGGTGTTTTCAAGCGTTGGGTAATGGCTAATGTGGAGCACCGTTGCATGTTTCACATTTATAGGAGT
The DNA here is from genome assembly GCF_042186555.1 of Aquarana catesbeiana. Classification (NCBI taxonomy): domain Eukaryota; kingdom Metazoa; phylum Chordata; class Amphibia; order Anura; family Ranidae; genus Aquarana; species Aquarana catesbeiana. The sequence continues at coordinate 571,910,982 of NC_133327.1, forward strand.
GTTGCCAACCTACTAGATTGAGATTTACTGACACTTCATGCAACATTTACTGGCACAGCCAAGTTTTTACTAGCATTTATAAAAGTTACAAAATTACAATTTTAAGTGCAAATTTCAGTATTTCGGCTACAAAAGAGTACAATATGCACTTAAGCAATGCGATTTAGGCTAGATATTAAGGCAAAAACATATTTCTTATTTTATTTTTTAACATACTAAGTAAGTAGCTCAAAGAAAGGACTCAGGAGGACAAGAAATTTGAATGGGCAGGTGCACACACATGAAATTGACTCTCATTGTGACACTGACAGCAGTGTGCAGCAGCACAGATGATGATGACACCTCACCAACACGACACGTCCCCTTCTGAGTCACAATGACAGTCTCTCTCCATACCAGGTGGTCCCTTCAGTCCACTCCAATCCAAACAGCACTGACAATCCCAGTCCTGGCTTGCTCCCGTCCCACACACTCGGCTCCGGCCACCCCACTTGGCTCCCTTGAACCATGACATCACATGACACACTCAGGCACTGCCACTGCCAGACGCGCCCCCGCTGTATTAAAATGTATTAAAAAAAATAATCAAAATATTCACAAAAGTACAAACAGCAGAGCTTTAAAATAATACACTTCAATCCTGGGAATCAAACAGGCCGCTTCCGGATTCTACAGTGCATGACTGCTCCACACTATGTATTTCGCCACATCTGGTGTCTTCCGGGGCAGATCTACAGTGGGAAAAATAATTATTTGATCCCCTGCAGATTTTGTAAGTTTGCCCACTTACAAAGAAATGAAGGGTCTACAATTTTTATCACCGGTGTATTTTAAATGATAGAGACAGAATATCAACCATAATACCAGAAAAAACACATAAAACAAATGCTATAAATTAAATTGCAGTTTAGTGAGTAAAATAAGTATTTAATCCCCAAGCAAAACATGACTTAGTACTTGGTGGAGAAACCCTTGTTTGCAAGCACAGAGGTAAGGCATTTCTTGTAGTTGGTTACCAGGTTTGCACACATCTTAGGAGGGATTTTGGTACACTCTTCTTTACAGATCTTCTCTAAATCCTTAAGGTTTCTTGGCTGTCTCATGGCAAACCGAAGTTTCATTTCCCTTCATAAATTTTCTATAGGATTAAGGTCTGGAGACTGACTAGGCCACTCCATGACCTTAATGTTCTTCTTCTTGAGCCACTCTTTTGTTGCGTTGGTGGTATGTTCTGGGTCATTGTCATACTGGAAGACCCATCCAAGACCCATCTTCAGTGTTCTGGCTGAGGGAAGAAGGTTCTTATCCAAGATTTTACAATACATGGCCCTGTCCATTGGCTCTTCAATGCAGCAAAGTCAGCCTGTACCTTTGCAAAGAAACAGCCCCAAAGAATCATGTTTCCACCTCCATGCTTGACTGAAGGGATGATGTTCTTAGGGTCATAGTCAGCATTTTTCGTCCTCCAAACATGGCGAGTCAAGTTAATGCCAGCTCAATTTTGGTTTCATCTGGCCACAGCACTTTCTCCCAATCCTTCTCTGAATCATTTAGATGTTCATTGGCATGACTGTACATGTGCCTTCTTGAGGAGGGGGACTCGCCATGTTTGGAGGAAGAAAAATGCTGACTATGACCCGAAGAACACTATCCCTACAGTCAAGAACGGAGGTGGAAAGATTATGCTTTGGGGCTGTTTCTCTGCTAAAGGTACAGACTGACTTTGCTGTATTGAGGGGCCAATGGACGGGGCCATGTATTGTACAATCTTGGATGAGAACCTTCTTCTCTTAGCCAGAACACTAAAGATGGGTCATGGATTGGTTTTTAGTTGTTTTATTAGCATGACAATGAACCAAAACATACCACCAAGGCAACAAAAGAGTGGCTCAATAAGAAGCACATTAAGGTCATGGAGTGGCTTAGCCAGTCTCCAGACCTTAACCCCATAGAATATTTATGGAGGGAGCTGAAATTTCGAGTTGCCATGCGACAGCCAAGAAACCTTAAGGATTTAGAGAAGATCCGTAAAGAAGAGTGGACCAAAATCCCTTCTGAGATGTGTGCAAACCTGGTCACTAACTGCAAGAAACGTCTTACCTCTGTGCTTGCCTTGAAAATGTATTCATACCCCTTTATATTTTCCACATTTTGTCATGTTACAGCCAAAAACATAAATATATTTTATTGGGATTTTATGTGATAGACCAAGACAAAGTGGTACATAATTGTAAAGTGGAAGGAAAATGATAAATGGTTTTCAATTTTTTTACAAATAAATATCTGAAAAGTGTGGTGTGCATTTGTATTCAGCCCTCCTTTACTCTGATACCCCTAACTAAAATCTAGTGGAACCAATTGCCTTCAGAAGTCACTTAATTAGTAAATAGAGTCCATCTGTGTGTAATTTAATCTCAGTATAAATACAGCTGTTCTGTGAAGCCCTCATAGGTTTGTTAGAGAACCTTAGTAAACAAACAGGATCATGAAGGCCAAGGAACACACCAGACAGGTCAGGGATAAAGACGTGGAGAAGTTTAAAGCAGGGTTAGGTTATAAAAAATATCCCAAGCTTTGAACATCTCACGGAGCACTGTTCAATCCATCATCCGAAAATGGAAAGCGTATGGTGCAAGTGCAAACCTACCGAGACATGGCCGTCCACCTAAACTGACAGGCCTAACAAGGAGAGCATTAATCAGAGAAGCAGCCAAGAGGCCCATGGTAACTCTGGAGGAGCTGCAGAGATCCACAGCTCGGATGGGAGAATCTGTCCACAGGACAACTATTAGTCGTGCACTCCTAAAATCTGGCCTTTATGGAAGAGTGGCAAGAAGAAAGCCATTGTTGAAAGAAAGCCATAAGAAGACCTGTTTTCAGAAGCCATGTGGGTGACACAGCAAACATGTGGAAGAAGGTGCTCTGGTCAGATGAAACCAAAATTAAACTTTTTGGCCTTAAAGTGATTGTAAATCTTCGATTATTTAAAAAAAAAAAAAAACAAACTTATAGTTACCTCCACTGTGCAGCTAGTTTTGCACAGAGTGGCCCCAAACATTGTCTTCTGGGGTCCCTCGGCGGCTCTCGCATTTCCTCCCCACATCAGATAACCCCCTAGGAGAAGCACTCTCCCGGCTACCTTACGGGCTTGCTTCCGAGTCCATCATTCGGCGTCCATAGCCACCGAATGTATGACTCAGCCACGCCCCCCCGGTACCCGAGTTATTGGACTTGATTGACAGCAGTGGGAGCCAATGGCTGCGCTGCTATCAATCTATCCAATCAAGAGCCGAGAACCCCAGGCAGAGGGACAGCGCAACTCCGCCGGGTTAAGTTCCAGGGCTCAGGTAAGTAAAACGGGGGGGCTGGTCACTGCCAGGTGTTTTTTCACCTTAATGCATTAAGGTGAAAAAACACAAGGGTTTACAACACCTTTAAAGCAAAACGCTATGTGTGATGGAAAACTAACACTGAACATCACCTTGAACACACCATCCCCACCGTAAAACATGGTGGTGGTAGCATCATGTGGAGATGCTTTTCTTCAGCAGGGACAGGAAAGTTGGTCAGAGTTGATGGGAAGATGGATGGAGCCAAATACAGGGCAATCTTAGAAGAAAACCTGTTATGCCGTGTACATACGGGCGGACTTTTCGGCATCAAAGGTCGGACGGTCTTTCCGATGGACTTTCGACGGACTTTTGACAGACTTCCGACGGACTTTCAAACGAATGGACTTGCCTCCACACGATCACACCAAAGTCCGACGGATTCGTACGTGATGACGTACGACCGGACTAAAATAGGGAAGTTGATAGCCAGTAGCCAATAGCTGCCTTAGCGTCGGTTTTCGTCCGTCGGACTAGCATACCGATGTCTTTGGGTGGCTTATGGCAGTCGGCATCCTCCTTCCTTGTGTACACATGTTCGTAAGTTATGTTGTTTCAATGGTTTGGTTTGGGAGGGTATCTACCCCACCCCCCCTCCCCGCCTTGACATAGCTAACTTACTTAGCCAGTATACCTTTTTATTTCAGATATCGCATCTGTTTGCTCCTGAAGAGCGGCTTAAAGCCGCGAAACGCGTTGAGCTACCTGACATTGTATTTTTCAGCTACATAATTATCTTGACGTATTCATAACCTTTACCTTAATGGGGTTTTTAGACTATTGATTGTACAGATGCTATGTGCTTAACCTCTTTATTCTACCTTGAGAATTGGTGGACCCCCTAAAATTATCATGTATATCCTTGTTTGCTAAACATGTTATTACTAGTACTTACCCATTTGGAATCGGCACCACGACTATGGATGCCATTCCTTTTCTGTACCTGTGACCCAATGTTATTAAACATGTTTTTTACATTCTAATAAACAATTTTATGTTCCTCCAAGATATTCATTTTGTCATCATGGGTTTCATTTAAAGTCCCACCCTTTAGTTTCTTTGCTGCCTCCTGCCGCAATTGTGTTTTATTACCTAAGTTATAGGGATGGAGGCACATGGCTCTACCCAGTCATGGCCTCATTTAAAGTCCAAATTTTCCCTTCCCCCCCCCCAATTTATCATACAGACAAGCGGAAAGTCCGTTGGAAAGATTTGAAACATGTATCAGATCTAAAGTCCATCTGATTTTCCATCTGATTTTCAACGAAAAAGTCCGCTGCAGGTCCGATGAAGCCCACACACGGTCAGATTGTCCGATGGATTCGTCCCGTTGGACCAGTCCAGTCGAAAAGTCCACCCATGTGTACACGGCATTAGAGTCTGCAAAAGATTTGGGCCTGGGGCAGAGGTTTACCTTCCAACAGGACAATGACCCTAAACATACAGCCAGAGCTACAATGGAATGGTTTAGATAAAAACATGTTCATGTGTTAGAATGGCCCAGTCAAAGTCCAGACCTGAATCCAATTGAGAATCTGTGGCAAGACTTGAAAATTCCTGTTTCAAGATGCTCTCCATCCAATCTGACAGAGCTTGAGCTATTTTTCAAAGATGAATGGGCAAAAATGTCACTCTCTAGATGTGCAAAGCTGATAGAGACATCCCCAAAAAGACTTTCAGCTGTAATTGCAGTGAAAGGTGGTTCTACATACTATTGACACAGAGGGGCTGAATACAAATGCATGCCACACTTTTTAGATATTTATTAGTAAAATATTTTGAAAAACATTTATCATTTTCCTTCCACTTCACAATTATGTGCCACTTTGTCTTGTTCTATCACATAAAATCCCAATAAAATACATTTAAGTTTTTGGTTGTAATGACAAAATGTGGAAAATTTCAAGGGGTATGAATGCTTTTTCAAGGCACTGTACTAAGTCATGTTTTTCTTGGGGATCAAATACTTATTTTACTCACTGAACTGCAACTCAATTTATAACATTTGTATCATGTTTTTTTCTGGATTTTTGGTTGATATTCTGTCTCTATCATTTAAAATACATCAATGATACAAATTATAGACCCTCCATTTCTTTGTAAGTGGGCAAACATACATAATCTGCAGGGGATCAAATAATTATTTTCCCCACTGTGTATGCAACCTACTGTTTTTAATAGGCCTGTACACACAGGGGCACAAGCTGGCGCTGTGTATAGATCAATAAAAAAAAATACAAAAATCTGCATTGCTAGTCATTGTTTTTTGCCCTTTTATGAATAAATATGTGCATATACTTGCATACATCATACACCCTTTCCAAAAAAGCAACTAGAAGAATTTTTACACGTGCGTACACAAATGCGTGAATATGTTCATTTATGCATGCCAATATGCACACTTACCGTATATACTCGTGTATAAGTCGAATATTTCAGCCCCTTTTTTGGGGCTGAAAGTGCCCCCATCGACTTATACAGGAGTCACCGCCGTCTGCCTACATGATCAGCGTGTCATGCAGGCAGACGGCAGCCAGCGTGTGCTACATAGCACTCGGCAGCGGCTCTCACTGTTCAAAAGCCACGCCTCCTCAACTGTGATAGGCAGTCAGTGTACAGCCTATCACAGACATTCTCTCATCCTTGTCCGTGGTATGAGGATGAGAGAATGTCTGTGATAGGCTGACCGCTGACTGCTGGGAAATGGAGTTTTCTGCCTATCATGGACGAGGAGGAGGCTCGGCTTTTGAACAGTGAATGGCCGCCGAATACTACACGCTGATCGGTGCAGAGCGGCGCACAGAGGCATGCACAGGACACAGGTAGGATGCACACACACATGCACACAGACACATGCACACAGGTACATATACACATGACACATACACAGGGTACAGGTACATATACACAGGACACAGGTACATATAAACATGACACAGGTACATGACACATGCACATATACACAGGTACATGACACTGGTACATATACACATGACACATGCACATATACACAGGACACAGGTACATGACACATATGCACAGGACACATGACACATGCAAAGGACACATGCACAGGACACAGGGAGGTATACAGCTGCAGATGGGCATTGTTGACCCTCTTTTTCCACTTACAGTAGCTGCTGCATTTCTCACCCTCGTCTTATACTCGGGTCAATAAGTTTTTCCCATTTTTTTTGTGGTAAATTAGGGCCTCGACTTATACTCGGAACGACTTATACTCGAGTATTTACGGTACGTATGCTAGTACATACACCAATACAAACATATACTATACACCTAATCCCCAGGTTTTTACACAGGAACTTTCTGCCAGCGGTATCTGGTGTTAATACATCAGTACCAGGTGCAAGAACCCTTGGAGAGGATTCCATCCACATACAAATGGGGCAGACTTTGACGGAGTCCTTAGCACTGATAAGAACTGGTTTATGAAGTAGGGTTTAGCTGTGTTTTTTTAGTACATTATCCATGCCCATCATGAAATGTTTGCAGGTCAGTTGGGTGTCAGCATGCTAAAGCTTGTAGTACAGAAAAAAGTATATAAAACGTATTTTGTACATCCGTAAGCACAAGGGAAAACAGGTGTGTGAAATCTCACCCACTAGGTCCCTAGATGGCAGCATTGGTCATTCTATAACAATGACTTTAACATTGCTTACCATAAAAAAATGGAAGCTGTTATGGTTAATCAGTAATGCTATGGCATCCTGTATAGTTATTTGACTTTTATTTTATCTGTGTATAAGAGGGTTTTACAACAAATTGCATTTGCATCACAACAAGTATGTTCTGCCTTGACATTATCACCTTGTGAAAAGCGCCAGCCATAAGGCACCCCATATACAAAATACTTGAAATGTAAAGAGAAGCACAAGTAGGGCTATTGAGAGATTACACAACAATGTGTATATAGATGTCTATGGTGGATAAAGTAGTCTGGCTTATCCCGATGAGCATAGTAAAATAATGACAGTTTTGGGAAAACATGTTTTCTTCATAAGGGTTTCTAAGGTACATTTAACACCGTAGATAAAAAAATACTCCTTATTTACCTCAATGAGAGGTTCGCCATGGAGGTACACTTTACAATTAATTAAGATCATGCTTTAATATGATAAAGCAGTTGTAAACTTAATTAAAACACATTTAGTCTGCTAACTCATAATTGCAATGTTTTAAAATAAAATACTGGGGGGGCAGGAGGCGGAGCCTAGCAGAGCAGACATGCATTGTTAGAGCTCCACACCGCTGAGGAGAAAAGAGAAGGACAAAGCGGAGCCTGCAAGATCAAAAGGTATCCATTTGAACCTTTTTGCCCCAGGGAACAAACTGTGAAAGTTTGGGCAGGAAATATGGTACTGGGAGGAAACCGTGGCAGAAATAAAAATCACCTCACAAAGAGCTCACAGGCACTCACTGCAGCTGAAGCAGCTCCAGTCACCTCACAAGATACAGCATCAGGGCGCTCTCACAGACAGAAAATGTCACAGCAAGACTCTCCATTTGAGTCAGATACAGAACAAATCCTCTCACAAACTTCTCCACAAGCCTCATCAGTATCCCCAGTAATATTATTACAATTTGAAAAGATGCTTCATAAGGCTTTAAAACAAACCTCAGACCAAATAGCAAAAAGCCTAACCAAAGAAATAAGAGAGCTGGGAAACCGCACCGCAGCCTTAGAAATAAAAATGGATGAAATTGAAATTACAACCCAAGAAAATATAACAGAATTGGAACAATTAAAAAAAGAGAATTTAATACTTCAAACTAAGCTCGAAGATTACGAAAATAGAGCCAGACGTTCAAACTTGCGCATAAGGGGAATACCTGAAACTGTGACAGACCTGCAATCTACTATTACTGCTCTATTACAAGAACTAAAGCCAGATATCCCTATTGAACGTTTAGAACTGGACAGAGTACACAGAGCCCTCACAGCCAAAAAGAAAGATGGACCCCCACGTGATATAATCACAAAATTTCATTATTACAGAACGAAAGAACAAATACTAATTGCTGCAAGAGAAAAAAAGGAACTTAATTTTCAAGGACACAATTATCAAATTTTTGCTGACCTATCCCAACTTACTATTACTAAAAGACGATCCATGAAACCCCAACTAATGGAACTGCAACGCCACAACATTATGTATCAATGGGGCTTCCCCTTTTCAGTCAGATTTAACTACCAAGGTACAATTTACAGAAGCAGATCAGCAGATGAACTACAACAAACCCTTTTAAAATTAAATTTGACAGAACCCACAAGCAGCAACACTCCCACACGCAGAAGAATGGCATCATCTTCACCTTCAGGCAGCACCCAGAAAATTTCAGAACAAAATGGGAATCATCATTCTCACAAAAGAGGCCGTTATGCCACATCATCCATGGACCAAGAAGATTCAATGGACTGACTTCCTAATTCCTGATATCTCTTCATTTAATATAATAAGAGATGGTTCTCTATAAAAAACCTATATTTATAACTGAATGTAACTGCATTCTGATAGTCACACACTGTGTGGGATCATGTTACATTCCAGTTATATTTCTTATTGCTTCTGATTCATATGGCCTTAGAATATATAAGTGAAATAAGGAAATTCTTGTTCAGTTATATATTATCAGGTAATAACAATAGATTTATTACTTTTTAGGACAAATATGTTCAATAATCCAGAAGTAATGGAAGCTTTTTCTTTCTTTTCTTAAAACAAATATATTATTACCTAACTAGTTCCTAGAATTATGTTTTTGTTTATTCTAATCTGAAGCAATACAACCTCAATTTTATGAGTTAACATATCTAAACAGTTACATATGAATAAAATATGTAATTGTTTACTCTAAAAGGGTTAAAATCCCAAAATAATTCAAACTATCTTCATCAATACCAAAGTTATTAACAGTACCTTTCTAACTGAATTATTTAGCCTAGGGCAAGACTAACCATATACAACCACCCTGGAATAAATTTCAACAAAAACAATATTCTGCACTCCAATTAATGAAACATCATTTTGATGTCTTTTGACATAGCACTTCTCTCCTGTAAGCGGAAGATCCGTGTATCCCTATTAGCCCTCCTCATTCTCCCAACCATATTATGTGGGAGTGTGACGAAGGCACTTATTCCCCTGAGAGAGATATTTATTCTCTTTCACGGGTAAATTGTGATTACTTGCAAAAAATAATTTATACAATGTATCATCTAATCTCATATGTTTTTTGTTTACTCTTTACTCCAGAATTCACTGGTTTCTTTTCTATCTTTTCATCTCTTCAGTCCACACAGGTTGATCTGCGCAGTCAGCTCTGCATAACAAAAAGTAAGTTAAAACTATTTGATCTATTGCCATGGCACCACTGAATATACTTTCCCTGAATGTTCAGGGAATAAATGTCCCTCAAAAAAGGACCAAAGCCTTCCGTACTTTCCATAACAAGAAGGCTCACATAGTATGCCTCTAAGAAACACACTTCACCAAAGATTCTACTCCAAAATATGTTTCTCCATTTTATCAACAAATTTACACGGCTTCTGCCTGTACCAAGCAAAGGGGAACTCTAATTGCATTTCACCGATCCACACCATTCACCTTATCATCAGAAATTAAAGACCCAGAAGGTAGATACCTGATACTCATGGGTTATATAATGGATACAGCAATCACGGTGATTTCCTACTACGCTCCTAACAAACAACCTACACCATTCCTCTCACATATATTACAAGTGATTAATACACACAAAATAGGAACAGTGATAATGTGTGGGGATTCGAACCAGGTCCTCCTCCCATTTCTAGATAAATCACCTTTTACACCATCCAAAATAACCTCTAGATTACCTTTTTCTCAACTTCTTTCCAAATACAATCTGGTAGATTCATGGAGAGAAAGTAACCCAATGAAAAAGAAATTCACTTATTTCTCGCACCCTCATCAAACCTTCACCAGAATAGATCATATTTTTCTAACAATAGGAATGATACCAGAAATTATTGCATCAGATATATTTCCGATTCCGTGGTCTGACCATAATGCAGTATACACTACTATAGCCTCAAACATACCAAAAGCGCATGACCCAACGTGGTACTTACCGAACATAATGCTCAAACACCCACTACATCAGATGGCCATTGAACAAGCTTTAAAGGAATACATATCAATTAATAATACAACAGACATCTCCCCAATAACACTGTGGGAAGCTCATAAGCCTGTCTTGCGTGGTACAATACAAAGACAAATGGCACTATTTAAACGGGAACGCAAAAATCTAGCAAAAAAACTAGAACTCAATTTTAATGCAGCCTACATATCATTTCAAGATAATCCATCTCAGAGTACAAAATCTCATCTGGAAAAATCTTGATTGGAATACGATCTATTTCTCACTGAGTCAGTTGATAAATCCCTCAAACGCTCCAAACACAATTTCTACATGAATACAAACAAACCAGGTACATATTTGGCTCGGGCATTAAATTCAACTAACAAATCTTTCAAACCAATACGTTTGAAATTATCAAAAAATGTTTACACTTGTAATCCAGTTAAAATAGTCCATAAATTTCACTCACATCTCGCAACTTTATACAAGACAAACAATGAATTTAATCCTACAGAGGCTGAATCCTTCTTCTCAAAAATAACCTTACCTGAGTTATCTCAGAATCAAAAAAGCAGTTTGGATGAGCCTATAACTATAGATGAAGTTGCTAACGCAATAAAAAACCTAAAACTTAACAAAAGACCAGGCCCAGACGGCTACTCGGCTTTATACTATAAAACATTCTCAGAAATACTCTCTCCCATTCTCACTGAAACTTTTAACAAACTTCTAGATGGACATTCTTTTCAGCAAGAAACACTAATGGCAATTGTTTGTATGATCCCAAAACTCCTTTCTGATGATACTTCCTGTGTGAATTATCGGCCTATCTCTCTGTTAAACCTCAATATTAAATTATTAGCAAAAATAATAGCAAAACGCCTCAATAGCATTATAGGAAAATTAATACATAGAGATCAAGTAGGCTTCATGCCAAATAGACAGGCAGGCGATAATATACGCAGGGCAGTGTTATTGGCACATATTGCTAAAAAACAGAAAATCCCTTTATGTTTTCTATCTCTCGATATTAAGAGGGCATTTGACACAGTATCCTGGCAATATATGCAATATTCATTACAAAAATGGGGTTTTGGACCCCACTTTTTAACATGGATCAAAGCATTATATAATAAACCCAAAGCCTATATAAAATATGCTGGATACAAATCTGAAGCCTTTAATATCGAAAGAGGTACCCGACAGGGTTGCCCATTATCTCCCTTATTATTTGCCCTTATACTCGAACCCATGGCCCAATACATCAGAACAAACCAAACTATAACTGGCATTGAAGTAGGAGGTATTACACACAAATTATGTATATTTGCAGACGATATATTACTTTTTCTATCATCACCACAGGTCTCTGGTCCTAACTTAATACCAGCTCTTGATGGATTTGCAGCCCTATCCGGCCTTATGATTAATCCTAAGAAATGCCTAGTGCTTAATATTTCACTCACAAACATGGAATTGATCCCGGCTAGGGCTGCACTCCCATTCACATGGGCAGAAAAATCAATCCCATATCTTGGAATTCATTTAACAGCATCTCATTCTGACTTATTCTCAAACAATTATCCTCCTGTATTAAGACAGATCACAAATCTAATAAAACAATGGTCGCAACTTCCTTTATCCTGGATAGGGAAGATTAATGCAATCAAAATGACTATTCTACCCAAATTGCTTTATCTATTCAGAGTCCTCCCTATTCCAATTCCTTCCTATTTTTTGAGAATAGTACAAAAAAGAGCAACTTCGTTTATATGGGGCTCTTCTAAACCACGTATACCTATACACACACTACATCTTCCCAAAAATAAAGGAGGCCTGGGATACCCTAATTTTACTAACTACTACAGAGCAGCACATTTGGCCAGTCTGTCCAAATACCATGCAAAACAGGAAATCCCATTATGGGTATTTATAGAGGCTTCAGAAAATGACCCTCTATTAATATCAAATTTATTATGGCTTGATCCTAAAGACCGCTTTAAAATTCATAATCCCATAACTAAACACTTCCTATCTCTCTGGGATAAACTAAAAAACAAATATCAGTTACAATCTCCACACAATCCTCTCCTTTCTTTTATCAGAAATCCGGCCTTTTATCCGGCATGGATCTACCCAAATTCTTTTAAAGCTTGGACAACATCAGGCATTCAGACACTAAATGACTTCATAGCATCTAAATCCTTCCTTTCATTCCCATCGCTTAGAGAAAAATATGATCTACCAAACTCTGAGATATTTAGATATCTCCAAATCAAAAATTTCTATACACCATTCCTAAAGGGGGATACACCATTATCCCAATTATCCATTTTTGAATCAATCTGTACAAAAGATCCATTTGCTAAAGGTACAATTTCATCACTTTATAATCAATTATATGGAGTAGCAAATCTTAATAGACCCTCTTACGTTCAGCGGTGGGAGGAGGACCTGGGACGAACTTTAGAAGACACGGACTGGTCTAACATATGGCTCACATCTAAGTCATCTTCACCCAACATCTTAGCACTGGAGACAAATTATAAAGTCCTAACTCGCTGGTACCTTGTACCCGCTAGAGTGGCAAAATATTCACCTAATACCTCAGCTCTTTGTTTTCGAGGATGCCCAGAAATAGGCACATATTTACACATATGGTGGACGTGCCCAGTAATCCAAACCTTCTGGAAGGAAGTCTTCGTGATTGCATCTAAAATATTTAAAAAAGTAATACAACCAGATCCATATTTAACTTTACTTAATCTAAAACCGGAATGGTTAACACTCTCTCAATTCAAACTTATGATCCAACTAATAACGGCTGCAAAACAAACAATGGCCAAGGCATGGAAATCTCCTACATTGGTACTAGCAGAAACAATTCACAGAATGAATAATACAATGTCCCATGCTAAGATGGTAGCCATCGATCAAAATCAAATTCCAAAATTTGAAAAACTTTGGCATCCTTGGATAAAACAACAGTTCCTGTCAAACTTCAATGACTCTGTCCTGTTGCCATGGTAACAGATTAAATGACTTACAGAGACACCCATTCTAAGGCTTCAAAGAGAACTAAAAAGAATAATAAACTGACGAGCGGGACAACCTTGTGGACCATACCTCTACCTTTCAACCCTTTTTCTTCTTTCTCTTTCCTTTTCTCCACCTTACGATTAAAACTCATTATCAGAATTTATTTGACCTATATACACTCTACTTGTAAACAATATGTATAGTAGGTATAAATCATTTAAATACCTACAAAACTAAGGAAATGATATATATCTTTAATTTAGGTTTACGTGAACCCAATGTTTAATATTTGAAATTTCATGATATTTACCTATATAAACCCTACTGTAAAACAATGAGCTTACTTTATAGATCCTTGTAAACTTACTTTATGTATCTTTATAACATTGTATACTCAATAAACTTCTTTTGACAAGGAAAAATAAAATACTGGACTTAACTATTTTCAGTACCTTGTTTCATCTCATTGCCATGTATTTCCTGCAGCTTCTTTTGCAGCCACTTACTGTCACTTACTGCATATACTCCAGTGATAGTTGCATGACATTCTCAGGGCAGGTTTCTTGATAGTGACGACTCTGGATGCAGTGTGACAGGGTGACAACACAGAAGCACAATTGTGAAAATGAGTGTTGTCACCCTATACCAGGAAATACCTGAACAAACACCTACATAGAAAAATCGTCAGGAACTTTTGCAGCCACTTACTGTCTAGATTCATATACAGTACATAGCTCTCAACTGCCTCTGATTTTGAGGGACTGTCCTTGTTTCAGAACAAAGTCCCTCCGTCCCTAGTTCCTCCTCATTTGTCCCTCATTTTGGTCTGATCTATATAGTTGTACAGTAGGTGACCGCTAGGGATGAGCTTCGCGTTCGAGTCAAACCCATGTCAACTCGAACATCGGCTGTTCGATCGTTCGCCGAATTGCGAATGTTATGGGCTGTTCGCGCCAAATTCATGTGGCGCGTCACGGCCCATAATTCACTGCGGCATCGCAGTGCATTGCTGGCTGATGATTGGCCAAGCATGCACTATGATCCGCATGCTTGGCCAATCACAGCGCCGTCGGTAGAGAGAGCTGGGGGTTTAGAACACGCCCCACACTATATAAGGCCGCCTGCACGGCGGCCCTGTGTAGTGTGTTCCGGCGTGCTGAGAGATAGAGAGAGAGACAGTGTCATTTCATTTGAGTTAGCTAGATTAGGCAGGACAGTCAGTGAGTTAGCTGCACTTACAGTGTATTGTGTATATATATGCATCCCAGGTGTTGCATATATATATATATATACACTGTATTCAGTTTAGCTAGATCCGTTTCTGTTATCTTCCTACTGACAGGCAGGCTTGTCTTGTTACAGTATTTACAGCTACCTGAAGAAAATTGCTGGTGTTCTTTTGATCCTATTAGTACCACAGTCAGGAAGCTAGACTATTTAAAGTTAGTGTAGTGCGTCCTCCTCACAGTGTTCAGCTAAAACTACAAGTTAGTGTAGTGAGACCTCTGCACAGTGTTCAGCTAAAGCTACAAGTTAGTGTAGTGCTCCCTGCTCACAGTGTTCAGTTAAAACTACAAGTTAGTGTAGTGCGACCTCTGCACAGTGTTCAGCTAAAACTACAAGTTAGTGTAGTGCGACCTCTGCACAGTGTTCAGCTAAAGCTACAAGTTAGTGTAGTGCGTCCTCCTCACAGTGTTCAGCTAAAACTACAAGTTAGTGTAGTGAGACCTCTGCACAGTGTTCAGCTAAAGCTACAAGTTAGTGTAGTGCGTCCTCCTCGAAGTGTTCAGCTAAAGCTACAAGTTAGTTTAGTGTGACCTCTGCACAGTGTTCAGCTAAAGCTACAAGTTAGGGTAGTGCGTCCTCCTCACAGTGTTCAGCTAAAACTACAAGTTAATGTAGTGCGACCTCTGCACAGTGTTCAGCTAAAGCTACAAGTTAGTGCAGTGCGTCCTCCTCACGGTGTTCAGCTAAAACTACAAGTTAGTGTAGTGAGACCTCTGCACAGTGTTCAGCTAAAGCTATAAGTTAGTGTAGTGCGTCCTGCTCACAGTGTTCAGCTAAAACTACAAGTTAGTGTAGTGAGACCTCTGCACAGTGTTCAGCTAAAGCTACAAGTTAGTGTAGTGTGTCCTGCTCACAGTGTTCTGCTAAAACTACAAGTTAGTGTAGTGCGACCTCTGCACAGTGTTCAGCTAAAGCTACAAGTTAGTGTAGTGAGACCTCTGCACAGTGTTCAGCTAAAGCTAGAAAATTAGTCTAGTGCGTCCACCTCACAGTGTTGAGCTAAAACTACAAGTTAGTGTAGCGAGACCTCTGCACAGTGTTCAGCTAAAGCTACAAGTTAGTGTAGTGCGTCCTCCTCACAGTGTTCAGCTAAAGCTACAAGTTAGTTTAGTGTGACCTCTGCACAGTGTTCAGCTAAAGCTACAAGTTAGGGTAGTGTGTCCTCCTCACAGTGTTAAGCTAAAGCTACAAGTTAGTGTAGTGCGTCCTCCTCACAGTGTTCAGTTAAAACTACAAGTTAGTGTAGTGAGACCTCTGCACAGTGTTCAGCTAAAGCTACAAGTTAGTGTAGTGCGTCCTGCCCACAGTGTTCAGCTAAAACTACAAGTTAGTGTAGTGAGACCTCTGCACAGTGTTCAGCTAAAGCTACAAGTTAGTGTAGTGCGTCCTGCTCACAGTGTTCAGCTAAAACTACAAGTTAGTGTAGTGCGACCTCTGCACAGTGTTCAGCTAAAGCTACAAGTTAGTGTAGTGAGACCTCTGCACAGTGTTCAGCTAAAGCTACAAGTTAGTGTAGTGCGTCCTCCTCACAGTGTTCAGCTAAAACTACAAGTTAGTGTAGTGAGACCTCTGCACAGGGTTCAGCTAAAGCTACAAGTTAGTGTAGTGCATCCTGCCCACAGTGTTCAGCTAAAACTACAAGTTAGTGTAGTGCGACCTCTGCACAGTGTTCAGCTAAAGCTACAAGTTAGTGCAGTGCGTCCTCCTCACAGTGTTCAGCTAAAACTACAAGTTAGTGTAGTGAGACCTCTGCACAGGGTTCAGCTAAAGCTACAAGTTAGTGTAGTGCGTCCTGCCCACAGTGTTCAGCTAAAACTACAAGTTAGTGTAGTGAGACCTCTGCACAGTGTTCAGCTAAAGCTACAAGTTAGTGTAGTGTGTCCTGCTCACAGTGTTCAGCTAAAACTACAAGTTAGTGTAGTGCGACCTCTGCACAGTGTTCAGCTAAAGCTACAAGTTAGTGTAGTGTGTCCTGCTCACAGTGTTCAGCTAAAGCTACAAGTTGGTGTAGTGTGTCCTCCTCACAGTGTTTAGCGAAAACTACAAGTTAGTGTAGTGCGTCCTCCTCACAGTGTTCAGCTAAGGCTACAAGTTAGTGTAGTGCGTCCTCCTCACAGTGTTCAGCTAAAACTACAAGTTAGTGTAGTGAGACCTCTGCACAGTGTTCAGCTAAAGCTATAAGTTAGTGTAGTGCGTCCTCCTCACAGTGTTCAGCTAAAGCTACAAGTTGGTGTAATGCGACCTCTGAACAGTGTTCAGCTAAAGCTACAAGTTAGTGTAGTGAGACCTCTGCACAGTGTTCAGCTAAAGCTACAAGTTAGTGTAGTGCGTCCTGCTCACAGTGTTCAGCTAAAACTACAAGTTAGTGTAGTGCGACCTCTGCACAGTGTTCAGCTAAAGCTACAAGTTAGTGCAGTGCATCCTCCTCACAGTGTTCAGCTAAAACTACAAGTTAGTGTAGTGAGACCTCTGCACAGTGTTCAGCTAAAGCTACAAGTTAGTGTAGTGCATCCTGCTCACAGTGTTCAGCTAAAACTACAAGTTAGTGTAGTGCGACCTCTGCACAGTGTTCAGCTAAAGCTACAAGTTAGTGTAGTGAGACCTCTGCACAGTGTTCAGCTAAAGCTACAAGTTAGTGTAGTGCGTCCTCCTCACAGTGTTCAGCTAAAACTACAAGTTAGTGTAGCGAGACCTCTGCACAGTGTTCAGCTAAAGCTACAAGTTAGTGTAGTGCGTCCTCCTCACAGTGTTCAGCTAAAGCTACAAGTTAGTTTAGTGTGTCCTCTGCACAGTGTTCAACTAAAGCTACAAGTTAGGGTAGTGCGTCCTCCTCACAGTGTTAAGCTAAAGCTACAAGTTAGTGTAGTGCGTCCTCCTCACAGTGTTCAGCTAAAACTACAAGTTAGTGTAGTGAGACCTCTGCACAGTGTTCAGCTAAAGCTACAAGTTAGTGTAGTGCGTCCTGCCCACAGTGTTCAGCTAAAACTACAAGTTAGTGTAGTGAGACCTCTGCACAGTGTTCAGCTAAAGCTACAAGTTAGTGTAGTGCGTCCTGCTCACAGTGTTCAGCTAAAACTACAAGTTAGTGTAGTGCGACCTCTGCACAGTGTTCAGCTAAAGCTACAATTTAGTGTAGTGAGACCTCTGCACAGTGTTCAGCTAAAGCTACAAGTTAGTGTAGTGCATCCTCCATACAGTGTTCAGCTAAAACTACAAGTTAGTGTAGTGCGACCTCTGCACAGTGTTCAGCTAAAGCTACAAGTTTGTGTAGTTTGTCCTCCTCACAGTGTTCAGCTAAACCTACAAGTTATTTTTTTGCGAGCTCTGCACAGTGTTCAGCTAAAGCTACCTGTAGAAGGTTGGTGGTGTTTTCCTGATCCTATCACTACCGCAGGCAGCTAAATAAGCTACAAGTTATTTTTTGGCAAGCTCTGCACAGTGTTCACCTAAAGCTACCTGTAGAAGGTTGGTGGTGTTTTCCTGATCCTATCACTACAGCAGGCAGCTAAATAAGCTACAAGTTATTTTTTGGCGAGCTCTGCACAGTGTTCACCTAAAGCTACCTGTAGAAGGTTGGTGGTGTTTTCCTGATCCTATCACTACCGCAGGCAGCTAAATAAGCTACAAGTTATTTTTTTGCAAGCTCTGCACAGTTTTCAGCTAAAGCTACCTGTAGAAGGTTGGTGGTGTTCTCATACTACAGGCAGGCAGTTGATTTTGCTAGCTGCAGTATCAGTATATATATATATATATATATATATATATATATATATATATATATATATCCCAGCTTAGTGTAGCTACAGGCCATTAGTATGTCTGGAAGGCCAACAAGGAGAGGCAGACAGTCGCAAGCCAATAAAAGAGGGAAGCAGGCTCTGTGTCTAGAGGCAACAGTGCTGGTCGTGGAGACGGTGCATCCTCATCAGCACGTGGCCGTGGGACACGCTTGGCCTTTTTGTTCGGCAGCTGGCCGTGTTGAGCCGCAACATGCGGAAGACTTGGTCGAGTGGATGACCAAGCCGTCCTCATCCTCCTCATCCTCTCTCACCCATGCTCAGGGTACTTTGGCAAAGCAGCGGCCTCTTCCCTCGGCTCAATGTCATCAGTGACTCCTTCCCTAGCCCCACCATGTCCTCCTGAGGAGCCCCTCGAACTGTTTGACCACAGTGTTGGGAACATGCTCCAGGAGGATGCCCAGTGTTTGGAAGGCTCTGATGATGATACTGAGCTAGATGAAGGCAGTAACGTGAGCACGGACAGAGGGGGTGCCCAAGAAGGACAGCAATCTGGCAGTCATGCTCCCCCTGCTGCAGCATACTGCCAGGTTTGCTCCAGTGATGAGGAGGGAGGGGATGATGAGGTCACTGACTCAACGTGGGTGCCTGATAGAATAGAGAAGGAGGAGGAGGAGGTGGCACATCACCAACAAGGCAGGATGCCCTCCAGGGGCCAGCCTAAGGGCAGCACACTGACTGCATCACACCCCAAAGCTCCGCATGTGCAGGGTGCTGCAGTCTCTGCGCATTATTCAAAAAGTTCTTTGGTGTGGGCCTTTTTTGAGACGAGTGCATCAGATCGCACCGCTGCTATTTGCAACATATGTCTCAAGCGTATCTCGCGTGGCCAAAGCATCTCCTGCTTGGGCACCACATGCTTGACCAGACATATGTTGACCTGCCATGCAGTTCGTTGGCAAGCGTATTTAAAAGACCCACACCAAAGAACAAAGAGGACCTCTCCTTGCTCCTCATCAGCTGAGATCTCCAACCCCACTATACCTTCAGTCCTCTCTGAGACCTGCACTGAGAGGAATGAAGGTGTAGAATTAGGTGTGTCACAGCCAAGTACTTGTGGGCAATCTGCTTTCGGTACACCGACGTCAGATTGTACCAGACAAATTTCCCTGCCCCAGCTGCTGCACCGCTGAAAGAAGTTTGCTCCCAGCCATCCACATGCCCAGCGGTTGAATGCTAGCTTGGCAAAATTGCTAGCACTTCAACTGCTGCCTTTAAAGTTGGTAGACTCTGTCCCCTTCCGTGAGTTTGTGGAATGTGCGGTTCCTCAGTGGCAGGTACCCAAACGCCACTTTTTCTCACGGAAGGCTATTCTGGCTCTCTACCTGCATGTGAAAGGCAATGTCTTGGCCTCGCTGGACAGGGCGGTCAGCGGTAAGGTGCATATTACCGCTAACTCATGGTCCAGCAGGCATAGACAGGGACGTTACCTAAGTTTCACCGCGCATTGGGTGACTCTGCTGGCAGCTGGGAAGGATGCAGGACAAGGTGCAGTAGTGTTGGAGGTTGTTCCACCACCATGCCTCCAAAATGCCACTACTAATGATTGTGACACACCTCTCTCCTCCACCCCCTCCTCTTCTTCTTTCTCCATGGCCTCTTCCTGTGCTTTGTCCTCAGAACCAGCAGTGCTCCGTACCCGTTCAAGGGGCTACGCAAGTATGCAGGCCAAAAGATGCCATGCAGTGCTTGGGTTGGTGTGCTTGGGGGACAGGAGCCACACTGGGGCAGAGATTCTGTCAGCTCTGCAGGGGCAGGTTCAGAGGTGGTTGACGCCACGCCAACTTAAGACAGGAATGGTGGTTTGCGACAATGGCACCAACCTCCTCTCTGCCCTCCGACAGGGACAAATGACCCATATGCCCTGTTTGGCTCACGTCCTTAACTTGGTGGTGCAGCGGTTCTTGGGCAGGTACCCGGGCTTACAGGATGTCCTGAGGAAGGCCAGGAAAGTCTGTGTGCATTTCCGCCGGTCATATAATGCCAGTGCTCGGCTGGCAGACCTCCAAAAGGAGTTTAACCTGCCCAGGAACCGCCTAATCTGTGACATGCCCACCAGGTGGAACTCAACGTTGGCCATGCTGCAGCGGCTGCACACGCAGCAGAGGGCCATCAATGAGTACCTGTGCGACTATAGCACCAGGACAGGGTCAGGGGAGCTTGTTTTTTTTCCCCACGCCATTGGGCTATGATCAGGGATGCATGCACTGTCCTCTCACCATTTGAGGAGGCCACGAGGATGGTGAGCAGTGACAGTGCATGCATCAGTGACACTGTCCCCCTTGTCCACCTGTTGGAGCACACGTTGCGTGGAATAATGGACAGGGCACTTGAGGCAGAACAGAGGCAGGAAGAGGAGGACTTCCTTAGCTCTCAAGGCCCCCTTTATCCAGACAGTGTTCCTGCGTGCCCGCCGATCACACAGGAAGAGGAGGAGGAGGAGGATTGTGTCAGTATGGAGGTGGAGTCTGGCACTCAGCATCAGCAGCAGTCTTTAAGGGATCAGTCCCAAGAAGCACATGGACTTGTACGTGGCTGGGAGGAGGTGGCTGCAGACCATGTCATCCTTAGTGACCCAGAGTGCTCCGGACCGAATGCCTCAGCAAACCTACGCTGCATGGCCTCCCTGATCCTGCAAAGCCTGCGTAAGGATCCTTGTATTCGTGGTATCAAGGAGAAGGACCAATACTGGCTGGCAACCCTCCTTGATCCACGTTACAAGGGTAAGGTTGCGGACCTTATCTTGCCATCGCAGAGGGAGCAGAGGATGAAACATCTTCGGGAGGCCTTGCAGAAAGGTCTGTGAAACGCGTTCCCAGAGACTGGGAGGTTACAAACTCCTGTTTCTGGACAACGTGTTGCTGAGGCTTCGGTCAGTCAAAGAAGGAGCGGTGGAGAAGGTGGCCGTCTGACCGATGCGTTCAGACAATTTTTTGGTTCGCAGCCCCAAGGTATGATCGGTTCCAGCAACCATCGCCAGCGTCTGTTTTACATGGTGTAGGAATACCTAGGGGCAAGATCTGACTTGGACACCTTTCCCACCGAAAATTCTCTGGGTTACTGGGTCTTGAGGATGGATTACTGGCCAGAGCTTGCACAGTATGCAATTGAGCTACTGGCCTGTCCTGCATCCAGCGTTCTTTTGGAACGCACATTCAGTGGTGCTGGAGGCTTTGTAACCGATCACAGGGTGCGTCTGTCCACCGACTCGGTCGATCGACTGACCTTCATAAAAATGAATCAATCTTGGATCACCACCAGCTACCAAGCACCTGATGCTGATGTAACCGAATAATTTTTTTTTTTAATCTCAGATCCCTTCAAAGACTGCCTATGCTGATGCTGAGTGACTATCCTGAGTAATTATCCTCTTCCTCCTCAATGATCACGCTGATAGCTTGTAAGAACATTTTTGGTTCTGGGCGCCACCACCAAGGCCTAAGGGCCAATTTTTCAGCCCCTGTTTAACAGGGGCGTGTAATTACAATTTTTGATGCAATACTTTGCAGCAGGGCTCGTTTCTGCGTTCCAACTAGAGTATCTGTGAGGGGTTGCAGTGTTGTGGCACCAGCACCAGTGCCTTAGGCCCAATTTTTCAGCCCCTGTTTAACAGGGGCGTGTAATTACAATTTTTGATGCAATACTTTGCAGCAGGGCTCGTTCCTGCGTTCCAACTAGAGTATCTGTGAGGGGTTGCAGTGTTGTGGCACCAGCACCAGTGCCTAAGGCCCAATTTTTCAGCCCCTGTTTAACAGAGGCGTGTAATTACAATTTTTGATGCAATACTTTGCAGCAGGGCTCATTTCTGCGTACCAACTAGAGTATCTGTGAGGGGTTACAGTGTTGTGGCACCAGCACCAGTGCCTAAGGCCCAATTTTTCAGCCCCTGTTCAACAGGGGCATGTAATTA
Organism: Aquarana catesbeiana; assembly: GCF_042186555.1. NCBI lineage: Eukaryota > Metazoa > Chordata > Amphibia > Anura > Ranidae > Aquarana > Aquarana catesbeiana. The sequence goes on from NC_133327.1 coordinate 571,933,550, forward strand.
CAATTCTTGATCTAATATTTCACAGCAGGGCCCATTTCTGCGCCCACCAAGAGCGAGTGAGGACTTACAGTGTTGTGGCACTAGCACCACCACCACCAAAGGCACAATTTTTCTGCCCCTGTTCAACAGGGGCATGTAATTACAATTCTTGATCTAATATTTCACAGCAGGGCCCTGTGAGGGCTTACAGTGTTGTGGCCACAACAACACCTAAGGCCCAAATTTCTGCTGAGTATATAGGGCAGGCCTCTACTTTCAAACATCCAACTTACAAACGACTCCTACTTGCAAACGGAAGGAGACGACAGGAAGTGAGATGAAATCTACCCCTAGGAAGGGAAATTCTCTCCTGTAACAGTTAATATGGGAAAAACGTTTCTCCTTTCCACTGATGCTTTATCACCAATCCTTGTTTCACAAAAAACCCCAAATTTTCAAAAAACATTTGTCATTGGGACAAAAAATGAGGTGAAATCTTCTGAAGAGGAGCACAGACAGCAAAACAAATGTCACAGGGGGTGATAACCCTTCCCTATGTTTTCCAAAAAGCTTAAAATAGATTTTTTGGCTGGAGCTAAACACGTTAAAAATGTACCAGTTCAAAATTACAAACAGATTCTACTTAACAACAAACCTACAGTCCCTGTCTTGTTTGCACCGCCTGTATACTGCTGTTCAGAGTATATAGGGCCTGGTGGCCCCACGCCTTTCCTTTTTTTAATTTAGGTGCAGGGTTCCCCTTAATATTCATAGAAGACCCAAAGGGCCTGGTAATGGACTGGGGGGGTACCCATGCCGTTTGTCTCACTGATTTTCATCCATATTGCCAGGACCCGACATTACAATAAAGCCGCAAGCAGTTTTAAAGGACTTTTTTTCCTTTAAAAATGACATTTTGTGCAGGGACTGTTATCTCGCTGATAACAGCGGCGAGATTGACATAATATCGCGGTCACTAGGGATGAGCCGAACAGCCCCTGATTCGGTTCGCACCAGAACCTGCAAACGGACCGAAAATTTGCACGAACGTTATAACCCCATTGACGTCTATGGGACTCAAACGTTCAAAATCAAAAGTGCTCATTTTAAAGGCTAATTTGTATGGTATTGTCCTAAAAAGGGTTTGGGGACCCGGGTCCTGCCCCAGGGGACATGTATCAATGCAAAAAAAACTTTCAAAAACGGCCGTTTTTTCGGGAGCAGTGATTTTAATGATGCTTAAAGTTAAAAAAAAGTGAAATATTCCTTTAAATATCGTACCTGGGGGGTGTCTATAGTATGCCTGTAAAGTGGCGCGTGTTTCCCGTGCTTAGAACAGTACCTGCACAAAATGACATTTTTAAAGGAATAAAAGTCATTTAAAACTGCTTGCGGATTTAATGTAATGTTGGGTCCCGGCAATATGGATGAAAATCAGTGAGACAAACGGCATGGGTACCCCCCCCCCCCCCCCAGTCCATTACCAGGCCCTTTGGGTCTTGTATGGATATTAAGGGGAACCCCGCACCCAAATTAAAAAAAGAAAAGGCGTGGGCTGTTTGTAATTTGGAACAGGTACATTTTGTAAGTGTAGCTCCAGCCAAAAAAATCAATTTTAAAGCTTTTTGGAAAACATAGGGAAGGGTTATCACCCCTGTAACATTTGTTTTGCTGTCTGTGCCCCTGTTCAGAAGATTTCACCTCACTTTCTGTCCCAATGACAGAATGATGATTTTGAAAATTTGGGGTTTTTAAGGGAAACAAGGATTGGTGATAAATCAGTGGAGGAGACACCTTTTTCCCATATTAACTATTACAGGAAAGAATTTCCCTTCCTAGGGGTAGATTTCCTCTCACTTCCTGTTGTCTCCCTCCATTTGTAAGTAGGAGTCGTTTGTAAGTAGGAGTCGTTTGTAAGTCGGATGTTTGAAAGTAGGGGCCTGCCCTATATACTCTGCAGAAAATTGGGCCTTAGGTGTTGGTGGTACCAGAATACTGTAAGCCCTCACAGTTACTCTTGCTGGGCTCTGGAATGGGCCCTGCTGTGAAATATTATATCAAGAATTGTAATTACATGCCCCTGTTGAACAGGGTCAGAAAAATTGGGCCTTTGGTGGTGGTGTTGCCACAACACTGTAAGCCCTCACAGTTACTCTTGGTGGGCGCTGGAATGGGCCCTGCTGTCAAATATTATATCAAGAATTGTAATTACATGCCCCTGTTGAACAGGGTCAGAAAAATTGGGCTTTAGGCACTGGTGCTGGTGCCACAACACTCCAACCCCTCACAGATACTCTAGTTGAGTGCAGAAACAAGGCCCTGCTGCAAAATATTACAGCAAAAATTTTAATTACACGCCCCTGTTAAACAGGAGCAGAAAAATTGGGCTTTAGGCACTGGTGCTGGTGCCACAACACTGCAACCCCTCACAGATACTCTAGTTGAGTGAAGGAATGAGCCCTACTGCAAAATATTACAGCAAAAATTGTAATTACATGCCCCTGTTAAACAGGAGCAGAAAAATTGGGCTTTAGGCACTGGTGCTGGTGCCCAGAATCAAAAATGTTCTTAGAAGCTATCAATATGAACATTGAGGAGGAATAGGATAGTCACTCGGCATAACAGGATAGTCAGTCAGCATCAGCATAGGCAGTCTTCAAGGGATCTCACATTCATGAAAAAATTATTCGGTTACATCAGCATCAGGTGCTTGGTAGCTGGTGATCCAAGACAGATTCGTTTTTATGAAGGTGAGCCGATCAACCGAGTCGGTGGACAGGCGCACTCTGTGATCGGTTACAAAGCCTCCAGCGGCACTGAATGTGTGTTCTGAAAGAACGCTGGATGCAGGACAGGCCAGTAGCTCAATTGCAAACTGTGCAAGCTCTGGCCAGTGATCCATCCTCAAGACCCAGTAACCCAGTGGATTTTCGGTGGGAAAGGTCTCCAAGTCTCATCTTGCCCCTTGGTATTCCTGCACCATGTACAACAGGCGCTGGCGACTGTAAACGATCCCTTGAAGACTGCTACTGATGCTGAGTGCTAGGCTCCACCTTCATGCTGACACAATCCTCATCCTTCTCCTCCTCTTTCTGAGAGATCGGCGGGCCTGCAGGAATACTGTCTGGATAAAGGGGACCTTGAGAGATAAGGAAGTCCTTTTCTTCCTCCCTCTGTTCTGCCTCAAGTGCCCTGTCCATTATTCCATGCAGCATGTGCTCCAACAGGTAGACAAGAGGGACAGTATCACTGATGCATGCACTGTCACTGCTCACCATCCTCGTGGCCTCCTCAAATGGTGACAGGACAGTGCATGCATCCTTGATCATGAGCCACTGACGTGGTGAAAAAAAGCCAAGCTCCCCTGACCCTGTCCTGGTGCCATACTCGCACAGGTACTCGTTGATGGCCCTCTGCTGCACGTGCAGCCGCTGCAGCCGTTGCATCCAACGTTGAGTTCCACCTGGTGGGCATGTCACAGATGAGGCGGTTTTTGGGCAGGTTGCATTCCTTTTGAAGGTCAGCCAGCCAAGCACTGGCATTATATGACCAGCGGAAATGCCCATAGACTTTCCTGGCCTGCCTCAGGGTATCCTGTAAGCCCGGGTACCTGCACAAGAACCGCTGCACCACCAAATTAAGGACGTGAGGCCAAACAGGGCACATGGGTGAAGTGTCCCTGTCGGAGGGCGGAGAGGAGGTTGGGGCCATTGTCGCAAACCACCATCCCTGGCTGAAGTTGGCGTGACGTCAACCACCTCTGAGCCTGCCCCTGCAGAGCTGACAGAATCTCTGCCCCAGTATGGCTCCTGTCCCCTAAGCAGTCCAACTCAAGTACCGCATGGCATCTTTTTGCTTGCGTAGCCTCTATAACGCCTACAGAGCACCGCTGGTTCTGAGGACAAATCTTCACAGGAAGAGGCCATAGAGGAAGTAGAAGAGGAGGGGGTGGAGAAGAGAGGTGTGGCAGAATCACCACTACCAGCATTTTGGAGGTGTGGTGGCAGAACGAGCTCCAACAATACTGCACCCTGTCCTGCATCCTTCCCAGCTGCCAGCAGAGTTACCCAGTGCGCCATGAAAAAAAGGTAACGTCCCTGTCCATGCCTGATGGACCATGAGTCAGCGGTAATATGCACCTGACCGCCCTGTCTAACGAGGCCAAGACATTGCCTTCCACATGTCGGTAGAGAGCCGGAATCGCCTTCTGAGAAAAAAATTGGCGTTTGGGAACCTGCCACTGAGGTACCACACATTCCACAAATTCTCGAAAGGGGCAGAGTCTACCAGCTGAAAAGGCGGCAGTTGGAGTGCTAGCAATTTAGCCAAACTAGCATTCAGCCACTGAGCATGTGGATGGCTGGGACCGAATTTCTTTTGCCGATTTAGCAACTGGGGTAGGGAAATTTGCCTGCTACAATCGGACGTTGGTGTGGCAATAGCAGATTGCCCGCAAGTACATGGCACACCTAATTCTACACCTTCATTTCTGTCAGTACTGGTTTCTGAGAGCACTGAAGGTATAGTGGGGTTGGAGAACCCAGCTGATGAGGAGCAAGGAGAGGTCCCCCTTGTTCTTTGGTGTGGGTCTTTTAAGTACAGTACCTGTCCACGAGAATGTGTTTCCCATCGTGCTGGTTCTCAGCGACAGGGTACTGTACATCTCACGCCGGCTGCAATAGGAAAAACATATTTTCCTATTGCAGCCAGCGTGAGAGGGAATTCCCCTCTAGGAGCATACCAGGCCCTTAGGTCTGGTATGGATTTTAAGGGGAACCCCCTACACCGAAAAAAAACGGCGTGGGGGTCTCCCCCAAATCCATACCAGACCCTTATCCGAGCACGCAGCTGGGGAGTGGGGACGAGCGAGCGCCCCCCTCCTGAACCGTACCAGGTCGCATGCCCTCAACATGGGGGGCCCTGTGGCCCCCCAACCCAAAGCACCTTGTCCCCATGTTGATGAGGACAAGGGCCTCTTTCCGACAACCCTGGCCGTTGATTTCGGGGTCTGCAGGCAGAGGGCTTATCGGAATCCGGGAGCCCCCTTTAATAAGGGGGCCCCCAGATCCCGGCCCCCCACACTATGTGAATGAGTATGGGGTACATCGTACCCCTACCCATTCACCTGGGGGAAAAAGTGTCAATAAAAAGACACACTAGACAGGTTTTTAAAGTAATTTATTAGGCAGCTTTGGGGGTCTTCTTCTGACTTCAGGGGTCTCTTCCACGCTCTCCAGCCTCTTCTCCGTGCTCTTCAGTTCTTCTCCCGGTCTCCGGTTCTTCTCCACGCATTCCGGCAGGGCTGGACTGGGACAAAAATTCGGCCCTGGACTTTATCCAGACTGGCCCACTTTTATTTTGCGAACACGCACAAAAACAGTATATAAACTAGACATGGTACAGGAGATGGTCAGAGACTGAGGACATACTACAAGAGATGGTCAGAGACTGCATACATGATACAGGAGATGGTCAGAGACTGCAGACATAGTACAGGAGATGGTCAGAGACTGCAGACATGATACAGGAGATGGTCAGAGACTGCAGACATGATACAGGAGATGGTCAGAGACTGCAGACATGATACAGGAGATGGTCAGAGACTGCAGACATGATACAGGAGGTGGTCAGAGACTGCAGACATAGTACAGGAGATGGTCAGAGACTGCAGACATGATACAGGAGATGGTCAGAGACTGCAGACATAGTACAGGAGATGGTCAGAGACTGCAGACATAGTACAGGAGATGGTCAGAGACTGCAGACATAGTACAGAAGATGGTCAGAGACTGCAGACATAGTACAGGAGATGGTCAGAGACTGCAGACATAGTACAGGAGATGGTCAGAGATTGCAGACATAGTACAGGAAATGGTCAGAGACTGCAGACATAGTACAGGAGATGGTCAGAGACTGCAGACATAGTACAGGAGATGGTCAGAGACTGCAGACATAGTACAGGAGATGGTCAGAGACTGCAGACATGATACAGGAGATGATCAGAGACTGCAGACATAGTACAGGAGATGATCAGACTGCAGACATGATACAGGAGATGGTCAGAGACTGCAGACATAATACAGGAGATGATCAGAGACTGCAGACATAGTACAGGAGATGATCAGAGACTGCAGACATGATACAGGAGATGGTCAGAGACTGCAGACATAGTACAGGAGATGGTCAGAGACTGCAGACATAGTACAGGAGATGGTCAGAGACTGCAGACATGATACAGGAGATGGTCAGAGACTGCAGACATAGTACAGGAGATGGTCAGGGACTGCAGACATAGTACAGGAGATGGTCAGAGACTGCAGACATAGTACAGGAGATGGTCAGAGATTGCAGACATAGTACAGGAGATGGTCAGAGACTGCAGACATAATACAGGAGATGGTCAGAGACTGCAGACATGATACAGGAGATGGTCAGAGACTGCAGACATAGTACAGGAGATGATCAGACTGCAGACATGATACAGGAGATGGTCAGAGACTGCAGACATAATACAGGAGATGGTCAGAGACTGCAGACATAGTACAGGAGATGGTCAGAGACTCCAGACATAGTACAGGAGATGGTCAGAGACTGCAGACATAATACAGGAGATTATCAGAGACTGCAGACATAATACAGGAGATGATCAGAGACTGCAGACATAATACAGGAGATGATCAGAGACTGCAGACATAATACAGGAGATGATCAGAGACTACATTTATGGCTGAGCCCAGTGTAAAAGTGAAATGTATTACAGGGTTGCTCCACTCTATTTAAACTAGCTCTGCAAGATCAAGTCGGTAATCTTCCTTTGAAAGTACACCCATGTGACAGAAGACAGCAGCACATCCAATTTCCAAAATACAAATTGTCTTACAAACAGTGAACTGGTCAGGATTAGTGGAGGACAATAAACAGTTAATGTGTCTGTGTAGCTTCTATCCTGAACTAGCAGTAAATCCTTCCAAAAAAACATCACAGAAACTGTGCAGCACACACACAGAGCTCTGGCTAAATAACTGAAAAGAAGCTGAAATGGTTAACAGCCAGCCATGTGTCACACTATCACTGGACAGAGAATGCTGATCTTATCAGTGTGTTAGGGCAGTGTGCAGGAAAGGCAGCTATAAAAAAAAAAAAAGTACAGAGCAAGAGGAGAGGTAGAAGAGGGGACAGATGGGTAACCTGCACACTGCCTGAAGGCATAGATCTCTGGAAGACACTGCAGCCAGTGTACGTGTGACATTGCTCCCGAGTCACAGGATCTTGTTCCCATTCAACTAGCGCTGTGTGCTGCAGGACTGGTTTGGCTGTAGCTTTTGTCATACTCCTACCTTCTTGTATCGGCTGCAGTCCAGGTACTGTGTGTTTCTCCTTCCTCGTGCCCCCATTCAGCCTCGCTCCAGCACCTGTGTATTCAAATGTGGCAGGCTGGAGAGGATGACACTGCCTGCTGATTGGCTGTGGATGTGTGGGAGGAGTGGAGCAGGTCCTCGCTTATACTCTCATAAGCAGAGGAGCGCAGAGACTCCAACTGTCACTGAGTTCCGATCTCAGCCGAGAGACAGGGGAAACAGATTTAGACGGGAAACCATTCTCGGCACAACACCGGCCCACTAAGCCATCGGCCCACCGGGAAACTCCCGGTAGTCCCAATGGCCAGTCCATCCCTGCTCTCCGGCGTCTTCTCCCGGTGTCCGGTTCTTCTCCTGCTCTCCGGCCTCTTCTCCAGGTCTCCGGTTCTTCTCCCTCTCTCCGGTACTTCTGCCGGGCTCCTCCGCTATCGTCTGCTCTTTTGGTGCTCTTTTGCTAGCGGTGGCCCGGTCTTCTCCGTCGTCTTGTTCCCTCTTCTCTTCTTCCGATGTTGACACGACGCTCTCACCCGCTGTAATGACGTGTGCGAGGTGCGCAACGACTTATATAGGCATGGGGCATGGTCACCGGGTCTCCCATCATGCCCCGGGACTGTGACGTCATAAGGGGCGGGGTCACCGGGTGACATCACCCAGTGACCACACCCCATGCCTATATAAGTCATTGCGCACCTCGCACACGTCATTACAGCAGGAGAGAGCGTCGTGTCAACATCGGAAGAAGAGTAGAGGGAACAAGACGATGGAGAAGACCGGGCCACCACTAGCAAAAGAGCGCCATAAGAGTAAAAGATAGCAGAGGAGCCCGGCAGAAGAACCGGAGAGCGGGAGAAGAACCGGAGACCTGGAGAAGAGGCCAGAGAGCAGGAGAAGAACCAGAGAACATGGAGAAGAGGCCGGAGAGTGCGGAAGAGACCCCCGAAGTCGGTAGAAGACCCCCGGAGCTGCCTAATAAATTACTTTAAAAACCTGTCTAGTGTGTTTTTTTATTGAAACTTTTTTTCCTAGGTGAATGGGTAGGGGTACGATGTACCCCATACTCATTCACATAGCGTGGGGGGTCGGGATCTGGGGGCTTCCTTATTAAAGGGGGCTCCCAGATTCCAATAAGACCTCCGCCCGCAGACCCCGACAACCAACGGCCAGGGTTGTCAGGAAGAGGCCCTTGTCCTCATCAACATGGGGTCAAGGTGCTTTGGGGTGGGGGGGCCACAGGGCGTCCCCTCCCCCAAAGCACCCACCCCCCATGTTGAGGGCATGCGGCCTGGTACGGTTCAGGAGGGGGGGCGCTCGCTCCTCCCCACCCCCCTTCCTGACCAGCCAGGCTGCGTGCTCGGATAAGGGTCTGGTGTGGATTTTGGGGGGACCCCCACGCCGTTTTTCCCCTTAAAATCCATACCAGACCTAAGGGCCTGGTATGCTCTTGGAGGAGAACCCATGGCGGGTTTGTATTTAAAATTTGGCGTGGAGTTCCCATCCATGATTCATGCCAAACACCTGTCAACAATGCCTGTCGCTCATCGGGAAAGGAAAAAACTAATTTTTTCTTTCCCGATGAGCGAGCCAGCTCGGCGCTGGCTCCCGGGACAGGGCTCGCAGGTGTCAAATCTTGCTGATAACAGCCGCGAGATTGACACAATATCGCGGTCACCTACTGTACTGTTGCCAACGGACTGCTTCGGAGCTTGACGTATGTCTGGTCAAGCATGTGGTGCCCAAGCGGCTGCTGTTTTGGCCATGCTTGATACTCTTCAGACATATGTTGCAAACAGCAACAGTGCGATCTGCTGCACACGTCTCAAAAAAGGCCCACACCAAAGAACTTTTGGAAAAATGTGCAGAGTCAGCAGCTCCCTGCACATGCGGAACTCTGCGGTGTGATTCAGTCGGTTGGCTGCCCTTAAGCTGGCCCCTGGAGGGCATCCTGCCTCGTTGGAGATGTGCCTCCTCCTCCTCTCTTCTATCAGGCACCCACGTAGAGTCAGTGACCTCATTACCCCCTCCCTCCTCACCACTGGAGCAAACCTGGCAGTATGCTGCAGCTGGGGGGAACATGACTGCCAGTTTCTTGTCCTTCTTGGGCACCCTCTCTTCTCTCTGGGCTCAAGTTACTGCCTTCATCCTCAACCTGGGTACCATCATCAGAGCCTTCAAAACGCTGCGCATTCTCCTGCAGCATGTACCCTACACTGTGGTCGAACAGTTTGGGGGACTCCTCTGGGCATGATGGTGGGGCTAGGGAAGGAGTGACTGATGACATTGAATCGATGGAAAAGGCCACTTTGGCAGCTGCATTGGCAGACAAAGTACCCTGAGCCTGGGTGACAGAGGATGAGGAGGATGAGGACGGCTTGGTTATCCTCTCTACTAACTCTTCTGCATGTTGTGGCTCAACATGGCCAGCTGCCAAAAAAAAAGGACAAGCATGCCCCATGGCCACGTGCTGAGGATGCACCATGTCCAAGACCAGCACTGTTTGCTGTAGACACAGAGCCTACTTGCCCTCTTTTAGTGACCTGTGAGCATCTGCCTCTCCTTGGTGGCCTTCCAGACATACTGTACAATTAGATTAGCAAAACAACGCCTGAAGTTTACTAAAAACAGTGCACCAGGAATGGCCTACAGTAAGGTATAGACTTGGCTGGACTACAATGCAGTGGATATATATTTTATGAACTGCAGCTCAGTGAGTCACCTGCCTGGCTGAAAGTGTCTTTAAACACACAATCAGGCAATGGCCTAGTCAGGTATAGGCTTGGCTAGACGATATATATACAAGCCTGTATATATATATTTATTAAATGCACTGCAGCTCAGTGAGTCACCTGCCTGGCTGAAGTATATTAGAAACAATACACCAGGAATGGTCTGCAGTGAGATGAAGCTAAACTGTATACAGTGCATATATATAAATATACAAAGCTGGGATGTATATATATATACTAAATACACTGCAGCTAACTGTCTCGCCCACCTGCCTGAAGTATATTAGCGACAGTACACCAGGAACGGTCTGCAGTGAGATGAAGATAAGATTTATTGTCATTGTAAAACAAATCACAATGAAATTACATTTCTGCTCCACACATTATTCATACATCACAATTTTCAACCATGCATTTACCACATAGGATTTATTTTTCTTTTGTTTACAAAAGTTTATTTGGAAGACAGGAAATAAAACAGTTACAAATGATGCAGGAGGATCGTACAGGTATGATAAGTATTATAAGGTATACATTACATTGGGTTATAGTACTGTATTATACAATATGCAATTATGGTATAGTGGGGGAATATAGGAGAGACGAATATATAGTATAATGGAGTAGTTCACAGGAAGTGGTAATAGTTATTCAGAGAAAGTAATCATGGAGAAAGAACAAATTATAGGGGAGATTTCTATAAGTAGGTTAGAAGGATTATGACAAGAGATGATCAGATAAGGACCAGAATATCCATTTATCATTAAAAATGTGCATGCTATCCGATAGGGTATGGTGGATCCTCTCTGAAAGCCTGAGTGTTTCCATTCTGGATTCAACCTAAGGCCATGGTAAGTTTTGTGATCTCCAATTAAAAGCTATCATCCATTGGATGGAGCTGATTAGAGAGTGGATTAATCTATTGCATGGGAGGGGGATATCTGGAACCGAGGCGTATAGGAGGCATATTTGAGGCGATAGAGAGATTTTCTTTTTGAGGGGGTTTTCTAGTCTATTGATTACTGCATTCCATATTGGTTCCAGGTGTTTACAGCTCCAAAAGATATGGACATACTGTAACTGCCTTCCTCAGGGCATCCCCTGAAGCAGTCAGGGGAGGCCATGGGATAGAAAGAATGAATCTTAGCAGTGGTCATATACCATCTATTGAGGAGTTTCAATGGAGATTCTCTAAATGCAGCAGCGCAGTTACTTTTGCGAAGATTTCCTATAATTTAAAACCATGAATCCATAGGAAATGAACAATCGATTTCAGTTTCCCATCGTATCATAGGGCCAGATTTCTCAAGTTGGTGAAAGTGTTAAGATAGTTATATCGATGGGATATCAACCCTTTATCTCTAGGGGTCGATATGCAAATATGTTCAAATGTTGTGCTTGGAGGGTTGATGGATAGGGAGTAATATGTTGAATAAAAGTCTTGGATTAGAGTATATTGGTGGATTTCTGAAGGGGGGAAATTACATCTAGTTTGTAATGAGGTGAAAGAAGGGAATTTTATATTGTGTGTAAGTGATTTTAATGTGGTGAGGTTGTTTTTAGTCCAGTTATAAAAAAAAGTATTGTCTAGGAATGCAAGGGGGAATCTAGGATCACCTAAGAATGAAGCTAATGGAGGAGTTTCTGAGGAGGGTTTAAAGTTATCTTTGATTTTATTCTATAATAGAATAAAATGAGCAATTATTGTGTTTCTTTTGTTAAGGGTGTGGTGTGATTTCATATTAGACCACACAATGCCTTTAAGGTTTAGAGGAAGAATAGAGGTGGACTCAAAGTTCAGTCAAGAGATGTTTGTATCAGGGGAGAACCATTGGGCCAACTGTACTAGTCTGGCTGATAGAAAATAAAACCAGAGGTTGGGGAGTCCCAGTCCACCATTATGTTGAGATCTGTGCATGAGGGAATAACTACATCTAGGTTTTTTATTGTTCCATATGAATCTATTGATTTCACGCTGAAGGGATTCCAATCTTGTTTTGGGAACGTTAATAGGAAGAGCCCTAAAATAGTAGAGTAGTTTATGGAGGATAGTCATCTTAAAAGCGCAAATCCTTCCGAGGAAGGAGATATGATAAGTAGACCAAATTTTTATCAATGCGCTGATATGTGAGAAAAGGGGGAGATAGTTAGTTTTGTATAATAGGTTATGGGAGGCTGTGATGTTGACTCCAAGATATTTAAATGAATGTAGGGACCATAGGAAATTAAAGTTTTTTTTCTAACAGAGATAATAAGCTTGGAGGGCAGTTAATAGGCAAAATGGAACACTTGTTTGTATTGATATAAAGACCAGATAGTTTGTGGAATAAATGGAGTTCTGAAAGGAGATTGGGGATTGAGATAAGAGGGTCTGCTAAAAATAATAGAGCATCATCTGCATATAGACTAAGTTTAAAGAGATATGGGTCTTTATGGTATCCTTTAATGTTAATGTTGTTTCTAATGGCAATTGCTAGTGGTTCAATGGCTAAGGCAAAGAGGAGAGGAGAGGAGAGAGTGGGCAGCCTTGTCTGGTTCCTCTGCTCAAGGGGAAGAAATCCAAATTACTACCTGGGATTCTAATTCTGGTTTGGGGAAGGTGGTATAGAGCATTGAAACCATGTATACATTTTTCTGATAAGCCAAATTTGGGTAATAAGTGGTTCAGGTAGGACCAGTTAACACTGTCAAAGGCCTTGTGAATGTCAAGGCTGAGTAAGTATAAAGGGCGGGAATGAAGGTTGGCGTCTTGGACGATGTTCGTGACTAATCTAATCTTGTCTACTATTTGTATGCTTGGGATAAAACCTGTTTGGTCAGTGTGGATCAGGGAAGTGATAACTGTGGCCAGTCTATTTGCTAATAATCTGCCAAACAGTTTGAGATCATTATTAAGGACTGAGATGGGACGGAAGTTTTGAGGTAGGGAGTGGTCTTTCTGGGGTTTGGGAATTAAAGATAAGTTAGCTAGCAGCATGTCCTCAGGAAAATGACCACCCGACAGGATAGGATTAAACATTCTGGTGAGGCTAGTACCACATAGGATTTAATTATACCAAAAAGTGTATAATATATATAAATATATAAAATTGTCCCCATATTATAAAGGTATAAAAAGTGCCCTCATATAAAAACAAAAAACTTAACAAGACAAAAAATAAAACTTCATTTCATTCCTGCATTGATAGCCTTAACAGCCCTGGGAAAGAAGCTCTCTTTAAATCTATTTGTCCTTGTTTTAATAACCCTAAAACGTCTCCCAGATGGCATTAATTCAAAGAAATGATAACCCGGATGAGTCGGGTCTCTCTATTTTTCCTGCTCTACAAAGGCAACGAGTCTCATATATTTGTTCTAGAGAAAGAAGTTCACACCCTACAATTTTCTGCGCTGTTCGAACCACTCTCCTTAGAGCATTTTTATCTGCCTGCGTACAACTAGGATACCAAACTAGAATACAATACGTTAATGTACTCTCAATGGCAGAGTGATAGAAGGTCTCTAGTACCTTCCTTCCCAAGTCATTCTTCCTAAGGAGTCGCAAAAAATATAAACGCTGTTGCGATTTCTTAATAATGGCTTTAATGTTGATTGTCCACAATAAGTTTTCAGAAAAAGTTTTCATCGTCTCCAGTGATACAACCAATTACGGTAGTGTCATCGGCAAACTTAATTATACTATTGGTCTTATAATAGGGGGTGCAGTCATATGTGTACAGTGAATAAAGAAAGGGACTTAAAACACAACCCTGCGGGGCTCCAGTACTTATTTCTTACTTGGAAGAAACAAATTTATCTAATTTGACCACCTGTGAGCGATGGACCAAAAAATCCCTTATCCAAAAACAAATAAAGGGCGGCAAATCAAATTTTTGCATTATTTCAACCAACCAATCTGGAATGATGGTATTAACCACTTCCAGACCGCCGCACGCCGATGTACGTCAAAACTTTGCCGGTGGATATAGTTGTTATGACAGCAACTAGCTGCCATAACCCCGGTATCCCCGTTTTCGTGCAGCGGTCGGCTTTCTGATAAAAATGGTCCCTGCGGCAGATTCGCCTCAAGATCACTTTTATCGGTGACGAGAGAGGGCCCCCCCTCCCACCGCGATCCGGTGCCCTCTGCCGCTTACTGGAGCCGTCGGTAGCGGCGGAGGCAATCGCGTCCATCTCCCTTCTGTGCCTGGAGACGAGTGAGGCTAAGATGGCACCCACTCGTCTCCATGACACTGCTGGGCGGAAGCGACGTCAAAACGTCACTTCCGCCCACGCTTCTTAATGGCATATTTTTTTCATTGTCATTTTTTTAAATGACTTTTTTTTTTTTATTGCATTTTAGTGTAAATATGAGATCTGAGGTCTTTTTGAGGTCCTGTCATGCTTTTTTCTATTACAAGGGATGTTTACATTCCTTGTAATAGGGATAAAAGTGACACAATTTAAAAAAAAACTGTGTAAAAATAAATAAAATAATGTAAAATAAATAATAAAAATAATTAAAAAAAAACAAAAAAACCCCCCGTCCCGACGAGCTTGCGCGCAGAAGCGAACGTATACGCGAGTAGCGCCCGCATATGAAAACGGTGGTCAAACCACACATGTGAGGTATCGCCGTGACTGGTAGAGCGAGAGCAATAATTCTTGCCCTAGACCTCCTCTGTAACGCAAAACATGCAACCTGTAGAATTTTTTTAACGTCGCCTATGAAGATTTTTGGGGTAAAAGTTTGACGCCATTCCACGAGCGGGCGCAATTTTGAAGAGTGACATGTTGGGTTACTTGGCGTAACATTATATTTCACAATATAAAAAAAATTGGGCTAACTTTACTGTTGTCTTATTTTTTTATTCAAAAAGTGAATTTTTTCCAAAAAAAGTGCGCTTATAAGACCTCTGCGCAAATACGGTGCAAAAAAAAGTATTGCAACAACCGCCATTTTATTCTCTAGGGTGTTAGAAAAAAAAACATATATAATAATTGGGGGTTCTAAGTAATTTTCTAGCAAAAAAAACCTGTTTTAAACATGTAAACACCTAAAATCCAAAACAAGGCTGGTCCTTAAGTGGTTAAAGGCAGAGCTATAATCTATAAACAACACCCTTATGTAGTTTCCCGAATGCTCCAGATGTCTAAGTCCCCCTTGCAATGCTAAAGCTATTGCATCTTCTGTGCTTCTATTTTGGCCTGTACGCAAACTGATAAGGATCTAAACTACCCGGTAATCTAGTTTTGATATATTTCCTTGTCAAAAGAAGTTTATTGAGTATACAATGTTATAAAGATACATAAAGTAAGTTTACAAGGATCTATAATGTAAGCTCATTGTTTTACAGTAGTGTTTATATACTGTAGGTAAATATCATGAAATTTCAAATATTAAACATTGGGTTCACGTAAACCTAAATTAAAGATATATATCATTTCCTTAGTTACTTTTGTAGGTATTTAAATGATTTATACCTACTATACATATTGTTTACAAGTAGAGTGTATATAGGTCAAATAAATTCTGATAATGAGCTTTAATCGTAAGGTGGAGAAAAGGAAAGAGAAAGAAGAAAAAGGGTTGAAAGGTAGAGGTATGGTCCACAAGGTTGTCCCGCTCGTCAGTTTATTATTCTTTTTAGTTCTCTTTGAAGCCTTAGAATGGGTGTCTCTGTAAGTCATTTAATCTGTTACCATGGCAACAGGACAGAGTCATTGAAGTTTGACAGGAACTGTTGTTTTATCCAAGGATGCCAAAGTTTTTCAAATTTTGGAATTTGATTTTGATCGATGGCTACCATCTTAGCATGGGACATTGTATTATTCATTCTGTGAATTGTTTCTGCTAGTACCAATGTAGGAGATTTCCATGCCTTGGCCACTGTTTGTTTTGCAGCCGTTATTAGTTGGATCATAAGTTTGAATTGAGAGAGTGTTAACCATTCGGTTTTAGATTAAGTAAAGTTAAATATGGATCTGGTTGTATTATTTTTTTAAATATTTTAGATGCAATCACGAAGACTTCCTTCCAGAAGGTTTGGATTACTGGGCACGTCCACCATATGTGTAAATATGTGCCTATTTCTGGGCATCCTCGAAAACAAAGAGCTGAGGTATTAGGTGAATATTTTGCCACTCTAGCGGGTACAAGGTACCAGCGAGTTAGGACTTTATAATTTGTCTCCAGTGCTAAGATGTTGGGTGAAGATGACTTAGATGTGAGCCATATGTTAGACCAGTCCGTGTCTTCTAAAGTTCGTCCCAGGTCCTCCTCCCACTGCTGAACGTAAGAGGGTCTATTAAGATTTGCTACTCCATATAATTGATTATAAAGTGATGAAATTGTACCTTTAGCAAATGGATCTTTTGTACAGATTGATTCAAAAATGGATAATTGGGATAATGGTGTATCCCCCTTTAGGAATGGTGTATAGAAATTTTTGATTTGGAGATATCTAAATATCTCAGAGTTTGGTAGATCATATTTTTCTCTAAGCGATGGGAATGAAAGGAAGGATTTAGATGCTATGAAGTCATTTAGTGTCTGAATGCCTGATGTTGTCCAAGCTTTAAAAGAATTTGGGTAGATCCATGCCGGATAAAAGGACGGATTTTTGATAAAAGAAAGGAGAGGATTGTGTGGAGATTGTAACTGATATTTGGTTTTTAGTTTATCCCAGAGAGATAGGAAGTGTTTAGTTATGGGATTATGAATTTTAAAGCGGTCTTTAGGATCAAGCCATAATAAATTTGATATTAATAGAGGGTCATTTTCTGAAGCCTCTATAAATACCCATAATGGGATTTCCTGTTTTGCATGGTATTTGGACAGACTGGCCAAATGTGCTGCTCTGTAGTAGTTAGTAAAATTAGGGTATCCCAGGCCTCCTTTATTTTTGGGAAGATGTAGTGTGTGTATAGGTATACGTGGTTTAGAAGAGCCCCATATAAACGAAGTTGCTCTTTTTTGTACTATTCTCAAAAAATAGGAAGGAATTGGAATAGGGAGGACTCTGAATAGATAAAGCAATTTGGGTAGAATAGTCATTTTGATTGCATTAATCTTCCCTATCTAGGATAAAGGAAGTTGCGACCATTGTTTTATTAGATTTGTGATCTGTCTTAATACAGGAGGATAATTGTTTGAGAATAAGTCAGAATGAGATGCTGTTAAATGAATTCCAAGATATGGGATTGATTTTTCTGCCCATGTGAATGGGAGTGCAGCCCTAGCCGGGATCAATTCCATGTTTGTGAGTGAAATATTAAGCACTAGGCATTTCTTAGGATTAATCATAAGGCCGGATAGGGCTGCAAATCCATCAAGAGCTGGTATTAAGTTAGGACCAGAGACCTGTGGTGATGATAGAAAAAGTAATATATCGTCTGCAAATATACATAATTTGTGTGTAATACCTCCTACTTCAATGCCAGTTATAGTTTGGTTTGTTCTGATGTATTGGGCCATGGGTTCGAGTATAAGGGCAAATAATAAGGGAGATAATGGGCAACCCTGTCGGGTACCTCTTTCGATATTAAAGGCTTCAGATTTGTATCCAGCATATTTTATATAGGCTTTGGGTTTATTATATAATGCTTTGATCCATGTTAAAAAGTGGGGTCCAAAACCCCATTTTTGTAATGAATATTGCATATATTGCCAGGATACTGTGTCAAATGCCCTCTTAATATCGAGAGATAGAAAACATAAAGGGATTTTCCATTTTTTAGCAATATGTGCCAATAACACTGCCCTGCGTATATTATCGCCTGCCTGTCTATTTGGCATGAAGCCTACTTGATCTCTATGTATTAATTTTCCTATAATGCTATTGAGGCGTTTTGCTATTATTTTTGCTAATAATTTAATATCGAGGTTTAACAGAGAGATAGGCCGATAATTCACACAGGAAGTATCATCAGAAAGGGGTTTTGGGATCATACAAACAATTGCCATTAGTGTTTCTTGCCGAAAAGAATGTCCATCTAGAAGTTTGTTAAAAGTTTCAGTGAGAATGGGAGAGAGTATTTCTGAGAATGTTTTATAGTATAAAGCCGAGTAGCCGTCTGGGCCTGGTCTTTTGTTAAGTTTTAGGTCTTTTATGGCGTTAGCAACTTCATCTATAGTTATAGGCTCATCCAAACTGCTTTTTTGATTCTGAGATAACTTAGGTAAGGTTATTTTTGAGAAGAAGGATTCAGCCTCTGTAGGATTAAATTCATTGTTTGTCTTGTATAAAGTTGCGAGATGTGAGTGAAATTTATGGACTATTTTAACTGGATTACAAGTGTAAACATTTTTTGATAATTTCAAACGTATTGGTTTGAAAGATTTGTTAGTTGAATTTAATGCCCGAGCCAAATATGTACCTGGTTTGTTTGTATTCATGTAGAAATTGTGTTTGGAGCGTTTGAGGGATTTATCAACTGACTCAGTGAGAAATAGATCGTATTCCAATCAAGATTTTTCCAGATGAGATTTTGTACTCTGAGATGGATTATCTTGAAATGATATGTAGGCTGCATTAAAATTGAGTTCTAGTTTTTTTGCTAGATTTTTGCGTTCCCGTTTAAATAGTGCCATTTGTCTTTGTATTGTACCAAGCAAAACAGGCTTATGAGTAGGGATGAGCCGAACACCCCCCTGTTCGGTTCGCACCAGAACATGCGAACAGGAAAAAAGTTCGTTCGAACACGCGAACACCGTTAAAGTCTATGGGACACGAACATGAATAATCAAAAGTGCTAATTTTAAAGGCTAATATGCAAGTTATTGTCATAAAAAGTGTTTGGGGACCTGGGTCCTGCCCCAGGGGACATGGATCAATGCAAAAAAAAGTTTTAAAAACGGACGTTTTTTCAGGAGCAGTGATTTTAATAATGCTTAAAGTCAAACAATAAAAGTGTAATATCCCTTTAAATTTCGTACCTGGGGGGTGTCTATAGTATGCCTGTAAAGGGGCGCATGTTTCCTGTGTTTAGAACATTCTGACAGCAAAATGACATTTTGAAGGAAAAAACTCATTTAAAACTACCCGTGGCTATTGCATTGCCGACAATACACATAGAAGTTCATTGATGAAAACGGCATGGGAATTCCCCAAAGGGGAACCCCAAACCAAAATTAAAAAAAAAAATGACGTGGGAGTCCCCCTAAATTCCATACCAGGCCCTTCAGGTCTGGTATGGATATTAAGGGGAACCCCGGCCAAAATTTTAAAAAAAAAATGACGTGGGGTTCCCCCTAAATTCCATACCAGACCCTTCAGGTCTGGTATGGATTTTAAGGGGAACCCCGCGCCAAAAAAAAAAAAAAAAACGGCGTGGGGTCCCCCCAAAAATCCATACCAGACCCTTATCCGAGCACGCAACCTGGCAGGCCGCAGGAAAAGAGGGGGGGACGAGAGTGCGGCCCCCCCCTCCTGAACCGTACCAGGCCACATACCCTCAACATTGGGAGGGTGCTTTGGGGTAGCCCCCCAAAACACCTTGTCCCCATGTTGATGAGGACAAGGGCCTCATCCCCACAACCCTGGCCGGTGGTTGTGGGGGTCTGCGGGCGGGGGGCTTATCGGAATCTGGAAGCCCCCTTTAACAAGGGGACCCCCATTCCTATTGTTAGAAAAATATGATCTATTCTGGTGAAGGTTTGATGAGGGTGCGAGAAATAAGTGAATTTCTTTTTCATTGGGTTACTTTCTCTCCACGAATCTACCAGATTGTATTTGGAAAGAAGTTGAGAAAAAGGTAATCTAGAGGTTATTTTGGATGGTGTAAAAGGTGATTTATCTAGAAATGGGAGGAGGACCTGGTTCGAATCCCCACACATTATCACTGTTCCTATTTTGTGTGTATTAATCACTTGTAATATATGTGAGAGGAATGGTGTAGCTTGTTGGTTAGGAGCGTAGTAGGAAATCACCGTGATTGCTGTATCCATTATATAACCCATGAGTATCAGGTATCTACCTTCTGGGTCTTTAATTTCTGATGATAAGGTGAATGGTGTGGATCGGTGAAATGCAATTAGAGTTCCCCTTTGCTTGGTACAGGCAGAAGCCGTGTAAATTTGTTGATAAAAAGGAGAAATATATTTTGGAGCAGAATCTTTGGTGAAGTGTGTTTCTTGGAGGCATACTATGTGAGCCTTCTTGTTATGGAAAGTACGGAAGGCTTTGGTCCTTTTTTGAGGGACATTTATTCCCTGAACATTCAGGGAAAGTATATTCAGTGGTGCCATGGCAATAGATCAAATAGTTTTGACTTACTTTTTGTTATGCAGAGCTGACTGCACAGATCAACCTGTGTGGACTGAAGAGATGAATAGATAGAAAAGAAACCAGTGAATTCTGGAGTAAAGAGTAAACAAAAACATATGAGATTAGATGATACATTGTATAAATTATTTTTTGCAAGTAATCACAATTTACCCGTGAAAGAGAATAAATATCTCTCTCAGGGGAATAAGTGCCTTCGTCACACTCCCACATAATATGGTTGGGAGAATGAGGAGGGCTAATGGGGGTACACGGATCTTCCGCTTACAGGAGAGAAGTGCTATGTCAAAAGACATCAAAATGATGTTTCATTAATTGGAGTGCAGAATATAGTTTTTGTTGAAATTATTTATTCCAGGGTGGTTGTATATGGTTAGTCTAGGCTAAATAATTCAGTTAGAAAGGTACTGTTAATAACTTTGGTATTGATGAAGATAGTTTGAATTATTTTGGGATTTTAACCCTTTTAGAGTAAACAATTACATATTTTATTCATATGTAACTGTTTAGATATGTTAACTCATAAAATTGAGGTTGTATTGCTTCAGATTAGAATAAACAAAAACATAATTCTAGGAACTAGTTAGGTAATAATATATTTGTTTTAAGAAAAGAAAGAAAAAGCTTCCATTACTTCTGGATTATTGAACATATTTGTCCTAAAAAGTAATAAATCTATTGTTATTACCTGATAATATATAACTGAACAAGAATTTCCTTATTTCACTTATATATTCTAAGGCTATATGAATCAGAAGTAATAAGAAATATAACTGGAATGTAACATGATCCCACACAGTGTGTGACTATCAGAATGCAGTTACATTCAGTTATAAATATAGGTTTTTTATAGAGAACCATCTCTTAGTATAATAAATGAAGAGATATCAGAAATTAGGATGTCAGTCCATTGAATCTTCTTGGTCCATGGATGATGTGGCATAACGGCCTCTTTTGTGAGAATGATGATTCCCATTTTGTTCTGAAATTTTCTGGGTGCTGCCTGAAGGTGAAGATGATGCCATTCTTCTGCGTGTGGGAGTGTTGCTGCTTGTGGGTTCTGTCAGATTTAATTTTAAAAGGGTTTGTTGTAGTTCATCTGCTGATCTGCTTCTGTAAATTGTACCTTGGTAGTTAAATCTGACTGAAAAGGGGAAGCCCCATTGATACATAATGTTGTGGCATTGCAGTTCCATTAGTTGGGGTTTCATGGATCGTCTTTTAGTAATAGTAAGTTGGGATAGGTCAGCAAAAATTTGATAATTGTGTCCTTGAAAATTAAGTTCCTTTTTTTCTCTTGCAGCAATTAGTATTTGTTCTTTCGTTCTGTAATAATGAAATTTTGTGATTATATCACGTGGGGGTCCATCTTTCTTTTTGGCTGTGAGGGCTCTGTGTACTCTGTCCAGTTCTAAACGTTCAATAGGGATATCTGGCTTTAGTTCTTGTAATAGAGCAGTAATAGTAGATTGCAGGTCTGTCACAGTTTCAGGTATTCCCCTTATGCGCAAGTTTGAACGTCTGGCTCTATTTTCGTAATCTTCGAGCTTAGTTTGAAGTATTAAATTCTCTTTTTTTAATTGTTCCAATTCTGTTATATTTTCTTGGGTTGTAATTTCAATTTCATCCATTTATATTTCTAAGGCTGCGGTGCGGTTTCCCAGCTCTCTTATTTCTTTGGTTAGGCTTTTTGTTATTTGGTCTGAGGTTTGTTTTAAAGCCTTATGAAGCATCTTTTCAAATTGTAATAATATTACTGGGGATACTGAGGAGGCTTGTGGAGAAGTTTGTGAGAGGATTTGTTCTGTATCTGACTCAAATGGAGAGTCTTGCTGTGACATTTTCTGTCTGTGAGAGCGCCCTGATGCTGTATCTTGTGAGGTGACTGGAGCTGCTTCAGCTGCAGTGAGTGCCTGTGAGCTCTTTGTGAGGTGATTTTTATTTCTGCCACGGTTTCCTCCCAGTACCATATTTCCTGCCCAAACTTTCACAGTTTGTTCCCTGGGGCAAAAAGGTTCAAATGGATACCTTTTGATCCTGCAGGCTCCGCTTTGTCCTTCTCTTTTCTCCTCAGCGGTGTGGAGCTCTAACAATGCATGTCTGCTCTGCTAGGCTCCGCCTCCTGCCCCCCAGTTTTGATATATTTCAAGACCAACCTCTCAAAGCACGTCATTAGTACTGAGGTCAGTGCTATTGGTCTATAATCGTCTAAACTTCCAACAGTTGACTTTTTAGGAATTTGAATAATAATGGCTGATTTTAAACATGCCAGAACAACAGCAGATGATAGTGATCGATTAATGATCTTGGCAAAGACTCCAGCTAATTGATCAGCACAGGCCTTAACTACTCTCCGTGGGATTCCATCTGTACCTGATGATTTTCTTGTATTTAAAGCCTTAAGCGCCTGCCTCACCTCATATTCCTGTATAGTGAGTGTACAGTTTCCTGGACCTAAAGGACACCCTATATCCTGGTTTGGTAACACAACCTCAAACCGTGTGAAGGACCTATTTAATTCTTCAACCAGTGAAGCACTACAATTCCCTTGCATTTTTGTAGTTTCTCTATGTTGTGTCAAATACTGTATACCCCTCCAACCCTCCCTCGCATCGTTTCCATTAAAATAGTCCTCAATTTTCTTTTTATAGGCTAATTTGGCTTCTTTTATGCCTCTTTTCAAATTAGCTCTCACAATACTATACATTGCTTTATCTCCGACATTGAATGCTCTATTCCGTTCTCTAAGAAGACTCTTTATTTCCTTAGTCATCCAGGGTTTCTGATTTGAAAAGACCCGAATGCGCTTATCCTCAGTAACATTGTCCACACAGTTTTTTATATAGTCCAGAACTGTTTCTGTATACAGATTTAAAACCTGTTGCTCAAATATCTCCAAATTGGTTCTTTCGAAACAATCCTGTAGCCGTGAGAGAGAGCCCTCTGGCCAAATTCTGCTTATTTTCCACTCTGGAGCTATTTTCTGCCTGATAGGAATATATGCTGGAATAAGGAATAAAGAAAGGTGGTCTGACTGACCCAGATGGGATAGTGGAATGGCTCTGTAGGCCTGCTTAATATTGGAATACACCATATCCAAGGTATTTTCACCTCTAGTAGTGCATTAAACAAACTGATGTAGTTTTGGTTGCACAGCCCCCAAATTCGCTTTATTGAAATCACCTGCAACCACCAAAACCCCATTAGGATGTGCAACTGTGTGCACACACCATGAGTAAAGATTGGCGGCGCGCAGAGACGCAGCGGCTGGTGTGGCTACTCCAATGAGTGTGTGAGAGGCTGTGAGAGCCAGGAGAGTCAGAGTCCTGAGGAGCCGAAGTTGTGAGCTGAAGCTAAACTGTATACAGTTTACAGATATATATAAAGATGGGATGTATATATATGCTAAATACACTGCAGCTAACTGTCTCGTCCGCCTGCCTGAAGTATATTAGCAACAGTACACCAGGAACGGTCTGCAGTGAGATGAAGCTAAATTGTGTACAGAGTCCTGAGGAGTCCTGAGGAGCCGAAGTTGTGAGCTGAAGCTAAACTGTATACAGTTTATAGATATATATAAAAGATGGGATGTATATATATGCTAAATACACTGCAGCTAACTGTCTCGTCCGCCTGCTTGAAGTATATTAGCAACAGTACACCAGGAACGGTCTGCAGTGAGATGAAGCTAAATTGTGTACAGTGTATATATATATATACACAGTGGGGACGGAAAGTATTCAGACCCCCTTAAATTTTTCACTCTTTGTTATATTGCAGCCATTTGCTAAAATCATTTAAGTTCATTTTTTTCCTCATTAATGTACACACAGCACCCCATATTGACAGAAAAACACAGAATTGTTGTCATTTTTGCAGATTTATTAAAAAAGAAAAACTGAAATATCACATGGTCCTAAGTATTCAGACCCTTTGCTCAGTATTTAGTAGAAGCACCCTTTTGATCTAATACAGCCATGAGTCTTTTTGGGAAAGATGCAACAAGTTTTTCACACCTGGATTTGGGGATCCTCTGCCATTCATCCTTGCAGATCCTCTCCAGTTCTGTCAGGTTGGATGGTAAACGTTGGTGGACAGCCATTTTTAGGTCTCTCCAGAGATGCTCAATTGGGTTTAAGTCAGGGCTCTGGCTGGCCCATTCAAGAACAGTCACGGAGTTGTTGTGAAGCCACTCCTTCGTTATTTTAACTGTGTGCTTAGGGCCATTGTCTTGTTGGAAGGTAAACCTTTGGCCCAGTCTGACGTCCTGAGCACTCTGGAGAAGGTTTTCGGCCAGGATATCCCTGTACTTGGCCACATTCATCTTTCCCTCAATTGCAACCAGTCGTCCTGTCCCTGCAGCTGAAAAACACCCCCACAGCATGATGCTGCCACCACCATGCTTCACTGTTGGGACTGGTTGGGACAGGTGATGAGCAGTGCATGGTTTTCACACATACCGCTTAGAATTAAGGCCAAAAAGTTCTATCTTGGTCTCCTCAGGCCAGAGAATCTTATTTCTCACTATCTTGGAGTCCTTCAGGTGTTTTTTTAGAAAACTCCATGCGGGCTTTCATGTGTCTTGCACTGAGGAGAGGCTTCCGTCGGGCCACTGTGCCATAAAGCCCCAACTGGCGGAGGGCTGCAGTGGTGGTTGACTTTCTACAACTTTCTCCCATTTCCCGACTGCATCTCTGGAGCTCAGCCACAGTGATCTTTGGGTTCTTCTTTACCTCTCTCACCAAGACTCTTCTCCGACTATAGCTCAGTTTGGCCGGATGGCCAGCTTTAGGAAGGGTTCTGGTCGTCCCAAACGTCTTCCATTTAAGGATTATGGAGGCCACTGTGTTCTTAGGAACCTTAAGTGCAGCAGAATTTTTTTTGTAACCTTGACCAGATCTGTGCCTTGCCACAATTCTGTCTCTGAGCTCTTCAGGCAGTTCCTTTGACCTCATGATTCTCATTTGCTCTGACATGCACTGTGAGCTGTAAGGTCTTATATAGACAGGTGTGTGGCTTGCCTAATCAAGTCCAATCAGTATAATCAAACACAGCTGGACTCAAATGAAGGTGTAGAACCATCTCAAGGATGATCAGAAGAAATGGACAGCACCTGAGTTAAATATATGAGTGTCACAGCAAAGGGTCTGAATACTTAGGACCATACGATATTTCAGTTGTTCTTTTTTAATAAATCTGCAAAAATGTCAACAATTCTGTATTTTTCAGTCAACCTAGATCATGCGAGGGCAGTGCTGCAGACACCAGCAATAATCACGGTGAGCCCGCGGGTGCCGTTTGATTATACTGGTCAGAAAGTCTTCCTTCAAACCAATGTCTCATTCAAAAAACTCAGTGACAATGTTGCAAAGTTCTTTCTTTCTCAATATGCAATATGTAATGTCCCTGTTAATGGATCAGGCAGGACAACACACTGTCCGAGTGCAAACAGACCCCCACTGTCTCCGATGTATATACAGGGTTAAGGTGAAGGATCCCCCTATGGATACACTCCTTACCAGACAGTAGCGTGTTAGAAGGCATAAGGCAATCGTGGACTCGTGTTAGCCGGCTTCTCCTCAGTAACACCACTGGCGATGGATTGCTAACAGGTGGACCGGATCACTGTCTAGATCGGCTTGGTGTCCAACTGACTGTATTAAAAAACTTCTCCATTACTTCCTGGGTGGACCTTGGGACATGACACAGGAAGGAGTTTACCATCTGACCTCATTAGCACCTATATATATATATACAAAGCCGGGATGCATATATATACTAAATACACTGCAGCTAACTGTCTCGCCTGCCTGCCTGAAGTATATTAGCAACAGTACACCAGGAACGGTCTGCAGTGTGAGATCTAGCTAAACTGTATACAGTGTGTGTATATATATATATATATATATATATATATATATATATATATATATACTAAATACACTGCAGCTATCTAACTGTCTCGCCTGCCTGCCTGAAGTATATTAGCAACAGAACACCAGGAATTGCCTGCCTGCTCAAACTAATTGAAATTACACTCTCTCTGTCTCTCTCTGAACAAACACCACCAACAGACTACATGAGGCCGACGTGCGGGCAGCCTTATATAGTGTGGGGCATGTACATAACCCCCTGAGCCATAATTGGCTACAGGCACCCTGCCTTTGGCCAAATATGGCTCTCTTCGCTGACGGCGCTGTGATTGGCCAAAGGATGAGGGTCATAGTGCATGTTTGGCCAATCATCAGCCAGCAATGCACTGCGATGATGCAGTGCATTATGGGCCATGACGCGCTGCTCGAATTCGGCGCGAACGGCCCATAATGTTCGAAATTCGGCGAACAAGCTGACAGCCGATGTCGAACAGACAGCCCATCCCTAATTGAGACGTTCAATCCACATCGCTTCTCTTTGTAGTATGGATCTATCCCAATCACCCCTTCTGGGCTCGGGTGGACAATCTCAAGGACAAAGAACCTCACTGCCATTAAACCAAACTTGTGGTGCAAGCCAATGTGGCGGCCTACGGTAGTTATTTTACCACTGCTCCTATCCTTTGGTGGAATTCACAGATAGTTTTGCCCACGTAAAATGCATTTGCAGGTCATCAAATAGATCACTCCCATAGTACCACATTGTGAGGGAGTGCGGGGGACTAAAGTTTCGCCATTGGGTAGCAGATATTTACTACCCTCAAGGATCCATGGGCAATGAGGACACTGACCACATTGGGATGTGCCACTTGGTCCAACCAAGGGTGGTTGAGGAGTCCTATAATGGCTACTAGTGAGGCAATCTCTGAGTGAGGAGGCCCTCTGAAATATGAATTTGGACATGTCTATTGAGCATGTGATGATTAGTAAGGAGGTGCCAGTGTTTTCCCACAATCTCCCCCAGCTGATGATGATGAAAACAGTATCAGCTTGATGAGGTTTAGGGGTGTGGTAAAGCGCCCTCTCCCTTTTTCAACTTCCCTTCCCTGTGTGCTCCCCTGCCCCCCCTTTATTCTTCTTGCTCATCTTCTCCTCCTTCTTTTATTACTTCTTACTTGTATATATACAGTATCTCACAAAAGTGAGTACAGCCCTCACATTTTTGTAAATACTCTATTATATCTTTTCATGTGACAACACTGAAGAAATTACACTTTGCTACAATTTAAAGTAGTGAGTATACAGCTTGTATAACAGTGTACATTTGCTGTCCCCTCAAAATAATTCAACACACAGTCATTAATGTCTAAACAACAACAAAAGTGAGTACACCCTTAAGTCAAAATGTCCAAATTGGGCCCAATTTGCCATTTTCCATCCCCAGTGTCATGTGACTCGTTAGTGTTACAAGGTCTCAGGTGTAAATGGGGAGCAGGTGTGTTAAATTTGGTGTTATCACTCTCACTCTCTCATACTGGTCACTGGAAGTTCAACCTGGCACCTGATGGCAAAGAACCCTCTGAGGATCTGAAAAAAATAATTTGAAGAATTTGAGAATTTTTGCTCTACATAAAGATGGCCTAGGGTATAAGAAGATTGCCAAGACCCTAAAACTGAACTGCAGCACAGTGGCCAAGACCAAACAGCGGTTTAACAGGACAGGTTCCATTTAGAACAACAGGCCTCGCCATGGTCGACCAAAGAAGTTGAGTGCAGGGGCTCAGCGTCATTTTCAGAGGTTGTCTTTGGGAAATAGACGTATGAGTGCTGCCAGCATTGCTGCAGAGGTTGAAGGGGTAGGGGGTCAACCTGTCAGTGCTCAGACTATACACCGCACACTGCATCAAATTTGTCTGCATAGCTGTCATCCCAGAAGGAAGCCTCTTCTAAAGATGATGCACAAGAAAGCCCGCAAACAGTTTGCTGAAGACAAGCAGACCTAGGAAATGGATTACTATGTCCTGTGGTCTAATTAGACCAAGATAAACATATTTGGTTCAGATGGTGTCAAGCATGTGTGACGGCAACCAGGTGAGGAGTACAAAGACAAGTGTGTCTTGCCTACAGTAAACATGGTGGTGGGAGTGTCATGGTCTGGGGCTGCATGAGTGCTGTCGACACTGGGGAGCTACAGTACAATGAGGGAACCATGAATGCCAACATGTACTGTGACATACTGAAGCAGAGCATGGTCACCTCCCTTCAGAGACTGGGCCACAGGGCAGTATTTCAACATGATAACGACCCCAAACACACCTCCAAGACGACCACTATCTTGCTAAAGAAGCTGAGGGTAAAAGTGATGGACTGGCCAAGCATGTCTCCAGACCTAAATTCTATTGAGCATATGTGGGGAATCCTCAAACGGAAGGTGGAGGAGCGCAAGGACTCTAACATCCACCAGCTCTGTGATGTTGTCATGGAGGAGTGGAAGAGGACTCGAGTGGCAACCTGTGAAGCTCTGGTGAGCTCCATGCCCAAGAGGGCTAAGGCAGTGCTGGAAAATAATGGTGGCCACAAAAAATATTGACACTTTGGGCCCAATTTGGACATCTACACTTTTGTTGCCAGTGGTTTACACATTAATGGCTGTGTGTTGAGTTATTTTGAGAGCACAGCAAATTTACACCGTTATACAAGCTGTACACTCAATACTTTACATTGTAGCAAAGTGTAATTTCTTCAGTGTTGTTACATGAAAAGATATAATAAAATATTTACAAAAATCACCTTCTGCATTAGTCCCCCATGTCCGCTGTGGGGGGAGTTTTGGTGGCTGTTGTATTTGCTTGGTCATAGAGTCATTGGTAATGTCCTTTATTTTGTCTTGTTGTTCCGTTATATCCATTGTATATACCATTTATCTGGAGTTCTGGCCATTAGATCCCATTGATGTTACTGAAACCATTAAGGACCTTTACCTTTTTGCTAGAAATCTTACATTCAAATTTATTTTTGATAAGGAATGTAAGAAAGTTAATCTTGAGCTCGTTGAGCGAACCAAACATTTTTCTTTGGAAGAGTTTCGGGCCTTACGTGACCTGATGCTGCTCTACGACGAGGGCGCCACTGATGACACTCCATCACCCTCTCTTCCTTATAATGAATCTCAAACAGTCCCAGGCTCAGGTCCCTATTCAGCCCATCAATAGATTTAAATTGAAGTCCCATCAATTTCCAGATCTACTGACCTGCCCATCCATTTGGGCTTTCTTGCACCAATCCATTATCGACCTCAAAAAAGAAACATAGCAAAAAATTCCCCCCCAATAGGGGACAAATGCAAGCGCTCAAATCTCTTCAAAAACTTACTCACACTCATTATCAGGCAATGTGCCATACTATCCTAGACAACCACAAGTGGTATAGACCTATCCACCTTACTTTTATTCAAACCTTTGTCGGTGAACTAAGAGACCTCTGTACGGGAGCCTATTTGCAAGGCTTGATTGATCGAGATACTTTGGATTTTTTGATTCCCAAATTTCCACGTACTCCCACTTTTTATGCGTTGCCTAAGACCCATAAGAATGTCCATGAAACCCCCAGAAGACCGATAGGCTCCGTGATTGGGTCACTGACCGATAACGCTTCGCTTCTGCTGCCAAGTGCCTCATGTCCATCAAACAGAGTACGAGAACTGTTGCCGACTAGGCCATTGAGTTCCGTACTCTGGCAGCAGAGGTTGCTTGGAACAATGAGGCCCTCATGGCTACTTTTTTAATGGACTCTCAGATTTCATCAAGGATGAGATGGCAGCCCAAGATATACCCACTGAGCTGGAGAGCTTGATCTCATTTGCCATCCTCATTGACTCCAGACTCAGAGAAAGACTTTCTTTTAAGGAGCGCTTGCAGAAGCCTCCTGTACGTTTGCCTCCGAGCTTTGCAGACCCGTGCCTCCCTCACCTCCCATGCCTCCTGGTACCGAGTTGGTCAGTGAAGATGAACCCATGCACTTGGGCTTCACGCATCTCTCTGCAGATGAGAGAGCCTTTAGGAGGAGGGAGAGATTGTGCCTTTATTGTGGCCAGGCAGGTCATTTTTTGAAGTCTTGTCCTACGCGTCCTGGGAACACCCGAACCTTGAGGTCCTGTCATGGACAGACCTTAGGTGGTGTTGTGTTGTCCCCAGTTATCCAGAAGGATAAGCCCCTGGTTTCGGTCACCCTTTTTTGGGCTAAGTCATCTATCGAAATACAGGCTCTAATCGACTCTGGGGCTGCAGGCCTGTTCATTGATGCTGCCTTTGTATCAAAGCACTCGATTCCACTGCAGCTGCGTGACACTCCACTTGCCATTGAGGCTCTTGACGGGAGACCTCTACAGCCTGCCCATGTGACTCATGAGATGGTTCCATTGTCCATGTCCGTAGGGGCTCTTCATGAGATAATCCAATTCCAAGTGATTTCATCTCCTAAGTTTCCGCTGGTTATTGGTTATCCTTGGTTACAGAGGCACAACCCCTCTTTTGATTGGCTCCATGCTGAGGTTCTCTCCTCGTCACCACAATGTAGTGAAACATGCTTCCAGAAGGTAGCCAAGGTCCTGTGTACCTCTTCACTCTCCTTCCTGCCAGAGGAGTACCGCGATTTTTGCGATGTCTTTGACAAAGATCAAGCCAGTAGTTTGCCTCCACACCGGCCGTATGATTGCGCAATTGACCTTCAACCTGGTGCCACTCCCCCTTGTGGCTGGGTTTACCCTTTTTCGGTCTTGGAGGATAAAGCCATGGAGGAGTATGTTGCAGACGCACTTTGGGTTTCATTTGTAAATCCTCATCCCCTGCTGGTGCTGGTTTCTTCTTTGTGAAGAAGAGGAGCAGTGAACTGAGACCTTGTATTGATTATAGGGGTCTCAATCGTTTCACAATTAAGAATGCCTACCCGATCCCGTTGATTACAGAGTTATTTGACCGCCTCAAGGGAGCAACGGTTTTCACTAAGCTTGATCTTAGACGGGGATACAATCTCATGAGGATTAAGGAGGGTGATGAGTGGAAAACTGCGTTTAATACCAGAACAGGCCATTATGAGTACCTTGTAATGCCTTTTGGTCTTTGCAACGCCCCAGCAGTTTTCCAGGAATTTATTAACGATGTCCTCTAAGATTTGTTGCAGTTATGTGTGGTGGTTTATCTCGATGATATCCTCATATTTTCCAAGTCCCTGGAGAGCCACCACACAGATGTCTGTCGTGTGCTTCAGAAATTAAGAGAGAACAACCTCTATTGTAAACTGGAGAAGTGTGAGTTCCATCGGGAACAGGTTAAGTTCCTGGGCTGGGTCATTTCCACTGCTGGTTTTTCGATGGACCCAGAGAAACTTTCAGCAGTCCTACAGTGGCCTCGACCCATGGAGTTACGTCCTCTGCAGTGTTTCCTGGGTTTTGCCAACCATTATCGGAAATTTATTTGTAACTTATCGTCCCTGGTCCAGCCCCTGACCGACATGACCAGAAAGAACGGTAAGCCACAGAGTTGGTCTCTGGACTCTAATAAGGGCTTTTAAAGTCTCAAGGCTGCCTTTGTTTCTGCTCCTGTGTTGGCACATCCTGATCCTACGTTACCTTTTATCCTTGAGGTTGATGCTTCTGAGACTGGTGTTGGCACCCTTCTGTCTCAACGTCCTACCTCTGAGAGTGCTATGCATCCTTGTGGCTACTTTTCCAAGAAATTGTCACCTGCCGAGTGCAATTACGAGATTGGTGACAGAGAGCTGTTGGCAATCATTTAAGCCCTGAAAGAATGGAGACATCTCCTCGAAGGTACCACTGTGCCCTTTCTCATTCTTACTGACCATAAGAATCTCACATTCTTGTCTCTCTCCCAGAAGGGCGCGATGGGCTCTTTTCTTGCCAAGTTTCAATTACATTGTCTCATTCTTACCCGGTACTAAGAATGTAAGGGCTGACTCCTTGTCACAACAATTTTCCTCCACTTTCAAGTTGGAGTCGGTTCCGGTTCCTACGATTCCTCCTGATCGTATTCTGGCTACAGTTCGCATCAGTCTTACTTCTCCTTTGGGTGACAAAATTCTTGCTGCTCAGGTCGATGCTCCTCCTGAGAAACCTTGTGACCACTGCTTTGTCCCAGAGTGTCTCCGTACTGCCGTGCTCCAGACTTACTATTCTCCCAAGGCAGCTGGCCACCCTGGTAAGAATCAACTCGTTTGGGCCATTTCCCAACAATTCTGGTGGCCTAGTCTATGTGCTGATTAGGGATGAGGTTCATGTTCGAGTCAAACACATGTTCGGCTCGAACATTGTGTGTTTGGCCATTCGCCGAATTACGAATGTTATGTTGAGTGGCGCGTCACGGCCCATAATTCACTGCGGCATCGCAGTGCATTGCTGGCTGATGATTGGCCAAGCATGCACTATGACCCGCATGCTTGGCCAATCACAGCGCCGTGTGCACAGAGAGCCGTAATTGGCCAAAGCCAGGGAGGCTTTGGCCAATTATGGCTCGGGGGTTTAGTACACGCCCCACACTATATAAGGCCACCTGCATGGTGGCCTTGTGTAGTGTGTTGCGGCAGAGAGAGATAGATAGACAGATAGACAGTGTCATTTGATTTAAGTTAGATAGAGTAGGCAGGTCGAGTCAGTTAGCTGCACTTACAGTGTATTGTGTATACATATGCATCCCAGGTGTTGTGTATATATATATATATATATATATATATATATATACTGTATTCAATTTAGCTAGATCTGTTCCTATTATTCTCTTCCTAATATACTGACAGGCAGGCAGGTGTTTTTACAGTATTTCCAGATAGTGTACTGTGTACCCTGCACAGTTGCACCTACAGTATAGCTACCTGAAAACAAGTGCATGTGTGCTTCTTCTGATCCTATTAATAGCACAGGCAGGCTCTTGAAGTATTTACAGTTAGTGTACTGTGTAACCCTGCACAGTTGCACCTACAGTATAGCTACCTGAAGCCAAGTGCTTGTGTACTTCTTCTGACCCTTTTAATAGCACAGGCAGGCTCTTGAAGTATTTACAGTTAGTACTGTGTACCCTGCACAGTTGCACCTACAGTATATCTACCTAAAGCCAAGTGCTTGTGTGCTTCTTCTGATCCTATTAATAGCACAGGCAGGCTCTTGAAGTATTTCCAGTTAGTGTACTGTGTACCCTGCACAGTTGCACCTACAGTATAGCTACCTGAAGACAGGTGCTTGTGTGCTTCTTCTGATTCTATTAATAGCACAGGCATGCTCTTGAAGTATTTCCAGTTAGTGTACTGTGCACCCTGCACAGTTACTCCTACAGTATAGCTACCTGAAGACAGGTGCTTGTGTGCTTCTTCTGATCCTATTAATAGCACAGGCAGGCTCTTGAAGTATTTCCAGTTAGTGTACTGTGTACCCTGCACAGTTGCACCTACAGTATAGCTACCTGAAGCCAAGTGCTTGTGTGCTTCTTCTGATCCTATGAATAGCACAGTCAGGCTCTTGAACTGTTTCCAGTTAGTGTACTGTGTACCCTGCACAGTTGCACCTACAGTATAGCTACTTGAAAACAAGTGCATGTGTGCTTCTTCTGATCCTATTAATAGCACAGGCAGGCTCTTGAAGTATTTACAGTTAGTGTACTGTGTACCCTGCACAGTTGCACCTACAGTATAGCTACCTGAAGCCAAGTGCTTGTGTACTTCTTCTGACCCTTTTAATAGCACAGGCAGGCTCTTGAAGTATTTACAGTTAGTGTACTGTGTACCCTGCACAGTTGCACCTACAGTATATCTACCTAAAGCCAAGTGCTTGTGTGCTTCTTCTGATCCTATTAATAGCACAGGCAGGCTCTTGAAGTATTTCCAGTTAGTGTACTGTGTACCCTGCACAGTTGCACCTACAGTATAGCTACCTGAAGACAGGTGCTTGTGTGCTTCTTCTGATTCTATTAATAGCACAGGCATGCTCTTGAAGTATTTCCAGTTAGTGTACTGTGCACCCTGCACAGTTACTCCTACAGTATAGCTACCTGAAGACAGGTGCTTGTGTGCTTCTTCTGATCCTATTAATAGCACAGGCAGGCTCTTGAACTGTTTCCAGTTAGTGTACTGTGTACCCTGCACAGTTGCACCTACAGTATAGCTACCTGAAAACAAGTGCATGTGTGCTTCTTCTGATCCTATTAATAGCACAGGCAGGCTCTTGAAGTATTTACAGTTAGTGTACTGTGTACCCTGCACAGTTACTCCTACAGTATAGCTACCTGAAGACTGGTGCTTGTGTGCTTCTTCTGATTCTATTAATAGCACAGGCATGCTCTTGAAGTATTTCCAGTTAGTGTACTGTGCACCCTGCACAGTTACTCCTACAGTATAGCTACCTGAAGACAGGTGCTTGTGTGCTTCTTCTGATCCTATGAATAGCACAGTCAGGCTCTTGAACTGTTTCCAGTTAGTGTACTGTGTACCCTGCACAGTTGCACCTACAGTATAGCTACCTGAAAACAAGTGCATGTGTGCTTCTTCTGATCCTATTAATAGCACAGGCAGGCTCTTGAAGTATTTACAGTTAGTGTACTGTGTACCCTGCACAGTTGCACCTACAGTATAGCTACTTGAAGCCAAGTGCTTGTGTACTTCTTCTGACCCTTTTAATAGCACAGGCAGGCTCTTGAAGTATTTACAGTTAGTGTACTGTGTACCCTGCACAGTTGCACCTACAGTATAGCTACCTGAAGACAGGTGCTTGTGTGCTTCTTCTGATTCTATTAATAGCACAGGCATGCTCTTGAAGTATTTCCAGTTAGTGTACTGTGCACCCTGCACAGTTACTCCTACAGTATAGCTACCTGAAGACAGGTGCTTGGGTGCTTCTTCTGATCCTATTAATAGCACAGGCAGGCTCTTGAAGTATTTCCAGTTAGTGCACTGTGTACCCTGCACAGTTGCACCTACAGTATAGCTACCTGAAGCCAAGTGCTTGTGTGCTTCTTCTGATCCTATGAATAGCACAGTCAGGCTCTTGAACTGTTTCCAGTTAGTGTACTGTGTACCCTGCACAGTTGCACCTACAGTATAGCTACCTGAAGCCAAGTGCTTGTGTGCTTCTTATGATCCTATTAATAGCACAGGCAGGTTCTAGAAGCATTTCCAGTTAGTGTACTGTGTACCCTGCACAGTTGCACCTACAGTATAGCTACCTGAAGCTAAGTGCTTGTGTGCTTCTTCTGATCCTATTGATAGCACAGGCAGGCTCTTAAAGTATTTCCAGTTAGTGTACTGTGTAACCATGCACAGTTGCACCTACAGTATAGCTGCCTGAAGCAAAGTGCTTGTGTGCTTCTTCTGATCCTATTAATAGCACAGGCAGGCTCTTGAAGTATTTCCAGTTGGTGTACTGTGTGACCCTGCACAGTTGCACCTACAGTATAGCTACCTGAAGCTAACTGCTTGTGTGCTTCTTCTGATCCTATTAATAGCACAGGCAGGCTCTTAAAGTATTTCCAGTTAGTGTACTGTGTACCCTGCACAGTTACACCTACAGTATAGCTACCTGAAGACAGGTGCTTTTGTGCTTCTTCTGATCCTATTAATAGCACAGGCACGCTCTTGAAGTATTTACAGTTAGTGTACTGTGTACCCTGCACAGTTGCACCTACAGTATAGCTACCTAAAGCCAAGTGCTTGTGTGCTTCTTCTGATCCTATTAATAGCACAGGCAAGCTCTAGAAGTATTTCCAGTTAGTGTACTGTGTACCCTGCACAGTTGCACCTACAGTATAGCTACCTGAAGACAGGTGCTTGTGTGCTTCTTCTGATTCTATTAATAGCACAGGCAGGCTCTTGAAGTATTTCCAGTTAGTGTACTGTGTACCCTGCACAGTTGCACCTACAGTATAGCTACCTGAAGCCAAGTGCTTGTGTGCTTCTTCTGATCCTATTAATAGCACAGGCAGGTTCTAGAAGCATTTCCAGTTAGTGTACTGTGTACCCTGCACAGTTGCACCTACAGTATAGCTACCTGAAGACAGGTGCTTGTGTGCTTCTTCTGATCCTATTAATAGCACAGGCAGGCTCTTGAAGTATTTCCAGTTAGTGTACCCTGCACAGTTGCACCTACAGTATAGCTACCTGAAGCCAAGTGCTTGTGTGCTTCTTCTGATCCTATTAATAGCACAGGCAGGCTCTTGAAGTATTTCCAGTTAGTGTACTGTGTACCCTGCACAGTTGCACCTACAGTATAGCTACCTGAAGCTAAGTGCTTGTGTGCTTCTTCTGATCCTATTAATAGCACAGGCAGGCTCTTGAAGTATTTCCAGTTGGTGTACTGTGTGACCCTGCACAGTTGCACCTACAGTATAGCTACCTGAAGACAGGTGCTCGTGAGCTTCTTCTAAATCCTATTAATAGCACAGGCAGGCTCTTAAAGTATTTACAGTTAGTGTACTGTGTAACCCTGCACAGTTGCACCTACAGTATAGCTACCTGAAGCCAAGTGCTTGTGTGCTTCTTCTGATCCTATTAATAGTACACGCAGGCTCTTGAAGTATTTACAGTTAGTGTACTGTGCAACCCTGCACAGTTGCACCTACAGTATAGCTACCTGAAGCCAAGTGCTTGTATGCTTCTTCTGATCCTATTAATAGCACAGGCAGGCTCTTAAAGTATTTCCAGTTAGTGTACTGTGTACCCTGCACAGTTGCACCTACAGTATAGCTACCTGAAGCCAAGTGCTTGTATGCTTCTTCTGATCCTATTAGTAGCACAGGCAGGCTCTTGAAGTATTTCCAGTTAGTGTGCTGTGTACTCTGCACAATTGCACCTACAGTATAGCTACCTGGAGATAGGTGCTTGTGTGCTTCTTCTGATCCTATTAATAGCACAGGCAGGCTCTTGAAGTATTCTCATAATAATAATAATACTACAGGCAGGCAGTTGATTCTGCTAGCTGCAGTATAATCGGTATATATATACATCCCAGTTTTGTGTAGCTACATCTCACTGCAGGCCATTAGTATGTCTGGAAGGCCAACAAAGAGAGGCAGACAGTCACAAGCCAATAAAAGAGGACAAGCAGGCTCTGTGTCTAGAGGCATCAGTGCTGGTCGTGGACACGGTGCATCCTCATCAGCACGTGGCCGTGGGACATGCTTGGCCTTTTTTTCGCCAGCTGGCCGTGTTGAGCCGCAACATGCGGAAGACTTGGTCGAGTGGATGACCAAGCCGTCCTCATCCTCCTCAGTCTCTCTCACCCAGGCTCAGGGTACTTTGTCTGGCAAAGCAGCTGCCAATGCGGCCTCTTCCTTTGGCTCAATGGCATCAGTCACTCCTTCCCTAGCCCCACCATGTCCTCCTGAGGAGTCCCCCGAACTGTTTGACCACAGTGTTGGGTACATGCTCCAGGAGGATGCCCAGCGCTTTGAAGGCTCCGATGATGGTACTTAGCTAGAGGAAGGCAGTAATATGAGCCCAGACAGAGGGGGTGCCCAAGAAGGACAGCAATCTGGCAGTCATGTTGCCCCTGCTGCAGCATACTGCCAGGTTTGCTCCAGTGATGAGGAGGGAGGGGATGATGAGGTCACTGGCTCCACGTGGGTGCCTGATAGGAGAGAGGAGGAGGAGGCACATCACCAACGAGGCAGGATGCCCTCCAGGGGCCAGCTTAAGGGCAGCACACTGATTGCATCCCACCACAGAGCTCCGCATGTACAGGGAGCTGCTGTCTCTGCACGTTATTCCAAAAGTACTTTGGTGTGGGCCTTTTTTGAGACGAGTGCATCAGATCGTACCGCTGCTATTTGCAACATATGTCTAAAGTGTATCTCGCGTGGCCAAAACATCTCCCGCTTGGGCACCACATGCTTGACCAGACATATGTTGACCTGCCATGCAGTTGGTTGGCAAGCGTACCTAAAAGACCCACACCAAAGAACAAAGAGGACCTCTCCTTGCTCCTCATCAGCTGGGATCTCCAACCCCACTATACCTTCAGTCCTCTCTGAGACCTGCACTGAGAGGAATGAAGGTGTAGAATTAGATGTGTCACAGCCAAGTACTTGCAGGCAATCTGCTATCGGTACACCGACGTCAGATTGTACCAGGGAAATTTTCCTGCCCCAGCTGCTGCACCACAGAAAGAAGTTCACTCCCAGCCATCCACATGCCCAGTGGTTGAATGCTAGCTTGGCAAAATTGCTAGCACTTCAACTGCTACCTTTTCAGTTGGTAGACTCTACCCCCTTCCGTGAGTTTGTGGAATGTGTGGTTCCTCAGTGGCAGGTTCCCAAACACCACTTTTTCTCACGGAAGGTGATTCCGGTTCTCTACCAGCATGTGGAAGGCAATGTCTTGGCCTCACTGGACAGGGCAGTCAGCTGGCAGCTGGGAAGGATGCAGGACAAGGTGCAGTAGTGTTGGAGGTTGTTCCACCACCACCCCTCCAAAATGCTACTACTGGTGATTCTGACACACCTCTCTCCTCCACCCCTCCTCTTCTTCTTCCTCCATGGCCTCTTCCTGTGCTTTGTCCTTGGAACCAGCGGTGCTCCGTAGGCGTTCAAGGGGCTATGCAAATACGCAGGCCAAAAGATGCCATGCGGTGCTTGAGCTGGTTCAGGTTCAGAGGTGGTTGATGCCATGCCAGCTTAAGCCAGGAATGGTGGTTTGCGACAATGGCACCAACCTTCTCTCCGCCCTCCGACAAGGACAACTGACCCATGTGCCCTGTTTGGCTCACGTCCTTAACTTGGTGGTGCAGCGGTTCTTGGGCAGGTACCCGGGCTTACAGGATGTCCTCAGGCAGGCCAGGAAAGTCTGTGTGCATTTCCGCCGGTCGTATAATGCCAGTGCTCGGCTGGCTGACCTCCAAAAGGAATTTACCTGCCCAAGAACCGCCTAATCTGTGACATGCCCACCAGGTGGAACTCAATGTTGGCCATGCTGCACCGGCTGCACACGCAGAAGAGGGCCATCAATGAGTACCTGTGCGACTATGGTACCAGGACAGGGTCAGGGGAGCTTGTTTTTTTTCCCCTACGCCAGTGGGCCATGATCAGGGATGCATGCACTGTCCTGTCACCATTTGAGGAGGCCACGAGGATGGTGAGCAGTGACAGTGCATGCATCAGTGACACTGTCCACCTGTTGGAGCACACGCTGCGTGGAATAATGGACAGGGCACTTGAGGCAGAACAGAGGGAGGAAGAGGAGGACTTCTTAGCTCTCAAGGCCCCCTTTATCCAGACAGTGTTCCTGCGTGCCCGCCGATCACACAGGAAGAGGAGGAGGAGGATTGTGTCAGCATGGAGGTGGAGCCTGGCACTCAGCATCAGCAACAGTCTTTAAGGGATCATTTACAGTCCCAAGAAACCCATGGACTTGTACGTGGCTGGGAGGAGGTGGCTGCAGATCATGTCGTCCTTAGTGACCCAGAGGACTCCGGACCGAATGCCTCAGCAAACCTACACTGCATGGCCTCCCTGATCCTGCAAAGCCTGCAGAAGGATTCTCGTATTTGTGGTATCAAGGAGAGGGATCATTACTGGCTGGCAACCCTCCTTGATCCACGTTACAAGGGTAAGGTTGCGGACCTGAGCAGAGGATGAAACATCTTCGGGAGGCCTTGCAGAAAGGTCTGTGCAACGCGTTCCCATAGACTGGGAGGTTACAAACTCCTATTCCTGGATAATGTGTTGCTGAGGCTTCGGTCAGTCAAAGAAGGAGCGGTGGAGAAGGTGGCTGTCTGACCGATGCGTTCAGACAATTTTTTAGTCCGCAGCCCCAAGGTATGATCGGTTCCAGCAACCATTGCCAGCGTCTGTTTTACATGGTGCAGGAATACCTAGGGGCAAGATCTGACTTGGACACCTTTCCCACTGAAAATCCTCTGGGTTAGTGGGTCTTGAGTATGGATCACTGGCCAGAGCTTGCACATTCAGTGCTGCTGGAGGCTTTGTAACCGATCACAGGGTGCGCCTGTCCACTGATCCGTCGATCGACTGACCTTCATAAAAATGAATCAGTCTTGGATCACCACCAGATACCAAGCACCTGATGCTGATGTAACCGAATAATTTTTTTTGAAATGTCAGATTCCTTCAAGACTCCTTATGCTGATGCTGAGTGACTATCCTGTTATGCTGAGTGACTATCCTCTTCCTCCTCAATGAACATGCTGATAGCTTGTAAGAATATTTTTGGTTCTGGGCATGGCACCAGTGCCTAAGGCCCAATTTTTCAGCCCCTGTTTAACAGGGGCATGTAATTACAATTTTTGATGCAATACTTTGCAGCAGGGCTCGTTCCTGCGCTCCAACTAGAGTATCTGTGAGGGGTTGCAGTGTTGTGGCACCAGCGCCTAAGGCCCAATTTTTCCGCTCCTGTTTAACAGGGGTGTGTAATTACAATTTTTGATGCAATACTTTGCAGCAGGGCTCGTTCCTGCGCTCCAACTAGAGTATCTGTGAGGGGTTGCAGTGTTGTGGCACCAGCACCAGTGCCTATAGCCCAATTTTTCAGCCCCTGTTTAACAGGGGCGTGTAATTACAATTTTTGATTCAATACTTTGCAGCAGGGCTCATTCCTGTGCTCCAGCTAGAGTATTTGTGAGGGGATGCAGTGTTGTGGCACCAGTGCCAAAGGCCCAATTTTTCTGCCCCTGTTCAACAGGGACATGTAATTACAATTCTTGATCTAATATTTCACAGCAGGGCCCGTTTCTGCTCCCACCAAGAGTAACTGTGAGGACTTATAGTGTTGTGGCACCAGCACCATCACCAAAGGCCAAATTTTTCTGACCCTGTTCAACAGGGGCATGTAATTACAATTCTTGATCTAATATTTCACAGCAGGGCCCTGTGAGGGCTAACAGTGTTGTGGCAACACCAACACCTAAGGCCCCAATTTCTGCAGAGTATATAGGGCAGGCCATTACTTTCAAACTTCCAACTTACAAACAACTCCTACTTACAAACGGAAGGAGACAACAGGAAGTGAGATTAAATCTACCCCTAGGAGGGGAAATTCTCTCCTGTTATGCCCTGTACACACGATAGGATTTTCCGATGGAAAATGTGTGATAGGACCTTGTTGTCGGAAATTCTGACCGTGTGTAGGCTCCATCACACATTTTTCATAGGAATTTCCGACACACAAAGTTTGAGAGCTTGCTATAAAATTTTCCGACAACAAAATCCGTTGTCGGGAATTCCGATCGTGTGTACACAAATCCGACACACAAAGTGCCATGCATGCTCAGAATAAATAAAGAAACGAAAGCTATTGGCTACTGCCCCGTTTATAGTCCCGATGTACGTGTTTTACGTCACCACGTTCAGAACGATCGGATTTTCCGACAACTTTGTGTGACCATGTGTATGCAAGACAAGTTCGAGCCAACATCCGTCGGAAAAAATCCATGGATTTTGTTGTCGGAATGTCCGATCGATGTCCGACCGTGTGTACAGGGCATAAGAGTTAATATGGGAAAAACGTTTCTCCTTTCCACTGATGCTTTATCACCAATCCTTGTTTCACTAAAACCCCACATTTTCAAAAAGTGAGGTGAAATCTTCTGAAGAGGAGCACAGACAGCAAAACAAATGTCACAAGTGTGATAACCCTTCCCTATGTTTTCCAAAAAGCTTAAAATAGATTTTTTGGCTGGAGCTATACACTTTAAAAATGTACCAGTTCAAAATTACAAACAGATTCTACTTAACAACAAACCTACAGTCCCTGTCTTGTTTGCACTGCCTGTATACTGCTGTTCAGAGGGCCTGGGGCCCCACGCCTTTCCTTTTTTCAATTTGGGTGCGGGGTTCCCCTTAATATCCATACAAGACCCAAAGGGCCTGGTAATGGACTGGGGGGGGGGTACCAATGCCGTCTGTCTCACTGATTTTCATCTATATTACAGGGACCAGACATTACATTAAAGCCATGAGCAGTTTTAAATTACTTTTATTACTTTAAAAATGTCATTTTGTGCAGGAACTGTTCTAAGCACGGAAAACACGCGCCACTTTACAGGCATACTATAGACATCCCCCAGGTACGATATTTAAAGGAATATTTCACTTTTTTTTCACTTTAAGCATCATTAAAATCACTGCTCCCGAAAAAACGTCCGTTTTTAAAACTTTTTTTTGCATTGATACATGTCCCTTGGGGCAGGACCCGGGTCCCCAAACCCTTTTTAGGACAATACCATGCAAATTAGCCTTTAAAATTAGCACTTTTGATTTCGACCGTTCGAGTCCCATAGACTTCAATGGGGTTCTAACGTTCGTGCGAAATTTCGGTCTGCTCGCAGGTTCTGGTGCGAACCGAACCGGGGGGTGTTCGGCTCATCCCTAGTGCTGATGTAACTGCCTTTGTAGCTGCCTGTTCCGTGTGAACTCAGAGTAAGACTCCACAACACCTTCCAGTGGGCTTCCTACAACCCATACCCAATGAAGAGAGGCCCTGGACCCTCCTGTCTATGGATTTCATTGTGGAGTTGCCCAACTCCCAAGGCAATACAGTTATCCTTATGGTGGTTGACTGGTTCTCAAAGATGTGTCATTGTATTCCACTTAAGAAGTTGCCCACTTCTAAGGAACTGGCTTCCATTTTTGCTCAGGAGATCTTTCGCTTACATGGGCTACCCAAGGTGATTGTCTCGGACAGGGGTAATCAGTTTGTGTCCCGGTTCTGCCAAGCCTTTTGTGCACAGCTGGGAATTCAGCTTGCTTTCTCCTCTGCGTATCACCCGCAGTCTAATGGGGCCTCAGAATGAGCCAATCAGTCCTTGGAGCAATTCCTATGTTGCTATATTTCTGACCATCACAACAACTGGTCAGACCTATTACCATGGGCAGAGTTTGCTCACAACAGTGCCTTGAATTCTGCGTCTCAATTGTCTCCGTTTATGGCGAATTATGGTTTCCAACCTTCCATGTAACATGACTCGTTTGTTCTGCAGAGTATTCCTGCACTAGAGGAGCATCTCCGTGGTCTTCGTTCCACTTGGGCACAAGTCCAGGAGGCTTTGCGTCATGCTAATGATAGGTACAGACTCCATGCTGACCGCAGACGCCTGCCTGCGCCTTCCTACCAGGTTGGGGACAGGGTCTGGCTGTCATCTCACAACCTCCGACTTCGTGTTCCCTCACTGAAGTTCTCACCTCGGTTTATTGGACCTTTCCGTATCCTTCACAGGATTAACCCAGTGGCTTACGCGTTGGACATTCCTCCTAGTATGCGCATCTCAAATGTGTTTCATGTCTCCTTATTGAAACCGTTGGTCTGCAACCCCTTTACCACCTTGGTGCCA
The DNA here is from genome assembly GCF_042186555.1 of Aquarana catesbeiana. NCBI lineage: Eukaryota > Metazoa > Chordata > Amphibia > Anura > Ranidae > Aquarana > Aquarana catesbeiana. Next base: position 571,977,083 of record NC_133327.1, read on the forward strand.
CGTCCTCACCCTATACAGGTTGAAAACCATGAGGAGTATGAGGTACAATCCATTGTTGACTCCCGTAGGTTCCGTGGGCGCATACAGTACCTTGTGCATTGGAAGGGGTATGGTCTCATCCTCGGACGTACATGCTCCTGCCCTCCTCCGTGATTTCCATAGACGTTTTCCCCTCAAGCCTGGTGGTCCTCCGAGGGAGGAGGGTTCGTTGAGGAGGGGGGTACTGTCAGAGCTGGCTCAGCCCTTCCTTCTCTCAGCTGGCCGCTCAGCTGTCAGCTAATTGCCAGCTTTCATCTCTCCCCACAGTTAACCAGCTGTTGTGGATCTGCTCGTCAGTCCCGCCTACTTAAAGATCTCCAGCTCACTTCATTTCTGCCTTCACCTTGGTCACATCACAAGAAACCATCTCCTGCGTTCCTGTTTAAAGTCTGGCTTTGCTGACATCCCTTCTGGCTCCTTATCCTGCTTGCTGTTCCTCTACTTGGATCCCTGACTTCTGGCCTGGCTGATTACCTGATCTGGTAACTGAACTCTGGCTTGCCTGACTACCTGATCCGGTTACTGGACTCTGGCTATACTTTGACTACGCTTACTCTATTTACCTTTTTATTTTTATTAAAAACAAGTGTGGTTTTACTGTACTTCTGTCTTGGTCTGGTTCATGGTTTCTGACAACCGTATGTGCAGTTTTTGCACTTACAAAGAAATTGTACGCTGGAGTCAGACTTCAGAAGACAAGCCAATTCTCTATGAGACTGCCTCTTAGCAAGGGGATACCCTCATACTAATTTCAGGAAAGCTTTCAATCGAGCCTTAGCATGCACTAGAAATTCATTGCTTTACCACACCCCTAAACTTCAACAAGCTGATACTGTTAAATTTATAATACAATTTTCTGCTCATCATCATCAGCTGAGGGAGATTGTGGGAAAACACTGGCACCTCCTTAATAATCATCATGTGCTCAATAGACACGTAAGATCCACCCCCGAACTTGTGTTTTGGAGGGTCTCCTCACTCAGAGATCGCCTCACTAGTAGCCATTATAGGACTCCTCAACCATCCTTGGTTGGACCACAAGAATAGGAGACCATTTATATCATTCGGGCAATGGTAAATTAACTACCTTAGGCCGCCACATTGGCTTGCATCACAAGATTGATTTAATGACAGTGAGGTTCTTTGTCCTTGAGGTTGTCCATTCGAGCCCAAGAGGGGTGATTGGGATACATCCATACTACAAAGAGAAGTGATGTGGTTTGAACGTTTCAATGCCACTATCCCCCCAGGCCTGAATGAAACCAATTCGTATAAATACTTTTTATGGGATTTTCTCTACTCCTCCTCCTCTTCCTTTTCTTCTCCCCTCCTTTCCCCTTTTCCCCTTCCCCTTTCCACCTTCCTTCTCTTTCTCTTTTTATCCTATCACTTTGGCTGGTACAATCAATACCCCTTTGGCCCCACGACCCTTTATGCCATATGCTGTCATTTGACAATTGTCTGGCTGCTGGTTTTTAATCTAGAATTATAATTTCTTTGTTTTCCATTTTTTTTCGTTTATTTAATAATATGCTTCTATAAGTATCATCTAGTAGGATTACTATAGTATCTAATGTTTGTACAATAACTGTGGATAATTTGTATATCTTTATGTATAGACTCCTCCGATGACTCTGTGCCCAGCTTCCTTAGCCGCTATGTTATTTCCCTGTATTGGCGGTCATGTAACCTCCCTGGCAGGTGTGGCCTGTCTTTGACAGGCCGTGCCGTGCTTGCGCCATTGTGGTTTTGGGCCTCCTGACCATTTTACTTACACGGCGCACACTGTGCTCCTGCGGGGGTTACGCTTGCGCAGTGCTAGTGGTCTGACCCAGTGACGTCATGAGCCGTCATTCCGGCGACACCTGACGCGATCTGGGTTGGGGAGCTTATAAGCGGACTTGTGCCCGCTCGTGGGCTGTACGGACAGTTTAGCCCAGGGGGGAAGGCAGCGACCAACTTAATAAGGTATGCACCTAACCCTTACACGGCCCTGTACCGGCCATTTAAATTGCCAAGAAGCTACTTTGCTGATATGCAACCTTTACTCTGCTTTGCAGATTAACCTGGCTGTAATACCATCCATTTGGACGGATACAGCCACCTAACAGCTGTACAGCAAGGTCATCAAGGCGATTTACCTTTGACGTTATCTAAGTGAACTGGAATGTTCCTGGCCTCTGGTCTCTCTTTCTTTCCCCCCCCCATGGCATTATTTCACATCTCCATTGTGACAGGATATGTATGTATTTCACTATACAATTGGACTTCTCCTTCCTTTTTCCCCCTTTTTTCCCTTCATCTATTAATTCCCCCCCCCCCATTTTTCCCTTTCACCCGATCTTTCTTTCCCTCTTTCTCCCCTTCCCTTTTTCCCCCTCCTTCCTCCCCTCCTTACTTGACCCTCCCCCCTCCTCTCATCAAACACCACCCCCCTTTCACTTCTTTCTTTCCCTTCCTTTCTCCTTTCCCCCTTCGCTTCCCCCCTCCCTTTTTTAACTCCCCTCTGGTTCCGCGCTATAGTCACCCTAGTAGTCAGTCCATTTTCTTTTACCCATCCTGCTATTGGCAATGCAATATGGATAATGACTGTGTCCTTTCCTGTGATGGTCTCTACATGTTGATGTGCTGTGTAGGACCCAAAGAGGTACTTCTCTGGGGCGCATATCTCTTCTGTGCCCATGTCAGTTGCTTGGACCAAAATCCAATGGGTATTGCTCTTTGTCCCTTCTTTTCATTTGGCTGCCACAGACTTCAAGATATGGTATCATCCTGCGTCACTTCATCCAGCTAAAATAATACTCTTTGGGGTTGATTTACTAAAGCTGGAGCACTCAGAATATGGTGCAGCTCTGCATGGTAGCCAATCAGCTTTCAATTTCAGCTTGTTCAATTAAGCTTTGGCAATAAAACCTGGAAGCTGATTAGTTTCTATGCAGAGCTGCACCAGATTTTGCACTTTCCAGGTTTAGTAAATCAACCCCTTTGTCTCAAGGGTCCCAATCCCTGGTGCTGTAAAATGGCTTCTTTAGCAGCCAGAAATGTGATCTGCTGCTCTGAACCTCATGAGAACTGTCTTTTTTCTGGTGACATTGTATATACAGTGGGGCAAAAAAGTATTTAGTCAGCCACCAATTGTGCAAGTTCTCTCCCTTAAAAAGATGAGAGAGGCCTGTAATTGTCATCATAGGTATACCTCAACTATGAGAGACAAAATGTGGAAACAAATCCAGACAATCACATTGTCTGATTTTTGAAAGAATTTATTTACAAATTATGGTGGAAATTAAGTATTTGGTCACCTACAAACAAGCAAGATTTCTGGCTCTCACAGACCTGTATCTTCTTCTTTAAGAGGCTCCTCTGTCCTCCATTCATTACCTGTATTAATGGCACCTGTTTGAACTTGTTATCAGTATAAAAGACACCTGTCCACAACCTCAAACAGTCACACTCCAAACTCCACTATGGTGAAGACCAAAGAGCTGTCGAAGGACACCAGAAACAAAATTGTAGACCTGCACCAGGCTGGGAAGACTAAATCTGCAGCAGGCAAGCAGCAGAAATCAACTGTGGGAGCAATAATTAGAAAATGGAAAACATACACGACCACTGATAATCTCCCTCGATCTGGGGCTCCACGCAATATCTCACCCCGTGGGGTCAAAATGATCACAAGAATGGTGAGCAAAAATCCCAGAACCACACGGGGGGACCTAGTGAATGACCTGCAGAGAGCTGGGACCAACGTAACAAAGGCTACCATCAGTAACACACTACACCGCCAGGGACTCAGATCCTGCAGTGCCAGACATCTCCCCCTGCTTAAGCCAGTACATGTCCGGGCCCGTATGAGATTTGCTAGAGAGCATTTGGATGATCCAGAAGAGGATCGGGAGAATGTCATATGGTTAGATGAAACCAAAGTAGAACTCGTCGTGTTTGGAGGAGAGAGAATGCTGAGTTGCAACCAAAGAACACCATACCTACTGTGAAGCATGGGGGTGGCAACATCATGCTTTGGGGCTGTTTCTCTGCAAAGGGAACCGGACGACTGATTCGTGTACATGAAAGAATGAATGGAGCAGAAGAAGCTATACCTGAAGACGCTTTCACCTGATCTCCAGAAACTGCTATCAAGCCTGGGATCCTTGTTGCCAATGGATATCATGAACCCACTCTAACCTAAGTTAAGTAAATTTTAAGCTTATTTGCTAGGAAGGAGGTAGCATTTTGCTTGTTATAGATATATCTGTCAATCTTGTATTGTATTATATTCCCATAATTGTGTATATAAGCATGTTTGTATAGTAAAGGCAAATTTATTTACTGCAGAGGTCTGAGCTTCCTTGCTTATACCACAAAGCAACTTTATTAGATAGACCGAAGCAAAACAGTGTCTCTAATACATTTGGGCCTTGTCTTGCTCACTAACCACTTCAATACCAGGCACTTTCGCCCCTTCCTGCCTAGGACAATTTTCAGCTTTCAGCGCTGTCACAATTTAAATGACAATTGTGCGGTCATGCAACACTGTACCCGAACTAAACTTTTATAATTTTCTTCCCACAAATAGAGCTTTCTTTTGGTGGTATTTGATCACCTCTGGGGATTTTATTTTTTGCTAAACAAACTAAAAAAAACAACATTTTTGAAAAAAACATTTTTTTTCTTAGTTTCTGTCATAAAATTTTGTTTTCCCCTTTACTGACGGGCACTGATGAGTTGCCACTAATGGGCACTGATGAGTAGGCACTGATATGTAGAATTGATGGGCACTGACAGGCGGCTGTGATGGGCACTGACAGGCATCATGGATTGGCACTGATAGGCGGTACTGATTGGCACTGATGGGCAGCACTGATGATGAGGTACTGACAGGTGTTACTGCTGGGCACTGATTGTCACTTTAGTGGGCTCTGATTGGCACTGTGGTGGGCACTGGCAGACTTTATTATTGGGGCACTGCTGGGCACTGATTGGCAGCTGATTGGTACATCTGAGGGGGCTGTGCTGATGATCAATGTGCTGTTTATCAGCACAGACTCCCCTCTGACGGGGAGAGCCGCCGATCGGCTCTCCCTGTCAGCGCAAACCAAGGAATGCCGTTTACCGTTACTTCCTGGTTCACGCGATGATCAATTGACAGAGGCTCCTTATCAGGATCGGATGATGCGGAGTGCCCCTGTGGCATGTTATAATTGCTGGACGTCATATGACACCCAGTCAGCATAACAGAACCACTTCCCGGCCGTCAATCTGCTATAGGCTAGACGGGAAGTGGTTAAAGGATAAGTTCACTTTTTAAAAAAAACAATAAATGCACATTTTGTTTACAGGTGGAAAATGTGTATTTACCATTTTTTTTTTATTTGGGAGCCTGTAAAGCATTGCACCTGTGATCAGGAGATTGGGGGTGCAATGTCAGGCTCTTGCAGACTGTCATAGGGCATACACACGGTCGGACTTTGTTCGGACATTCCGACAACAAAATCCTAGGATTTTTTCAGACGGATGTTGGCTCAAACTTGTCTTGCATACACACGGTCACACAAAGTTGTCGGAAAATCCGATCGTTTTAAACACGGTGAGGTAAAACATGTACGTCGGGACTATAAACGGGCCAGTGGCCAATAGCTTCTCTTTATTTATTCTGAGCATGCGTGGCACTTTGTCCGTCGGATTTGTGTACACACGATCGGAATTTCCGACAACGGATTTTGTTGTCGGAAAATTTTATCGCCTGCTCTCCAACTTTGTGTGTCGGAAAATCCGATGGAAAATGTCCGATGGAGCCCACACGCGGTCGGAATTTCCGACAACACGCTCCGATTGGACATTTTCCATCGGAAAATCCAACCGTGTGTACGGGGCATTAGTGCAGTGGTCTGCCTGTACCTCTGATATGAGCAGGTAGTTACTTCAGTCCAGGAAAATTTAATGAATTGCGAGGATGCTCATCAGCGTCCTCAGTTCATTGAGAACTACAAGCTGTCAGCTGCAAAAGCTGTTGGTACTTGTAGTCTATTCATTCATAGAACGCTTAGAATGAATGATGCTCGCACTTCAAATCGTGACAGCTGGTGCGAGAAGAAGATCCCCCTGTAACACAGGAAAAGGGGAGGGGGACTCGTGGGGGAACGCTGCAGGAGCATAAACATGTTACATATTCCACTGTAAATTTAGGTGGGACATGTAACATGTTCCCAAAGGTGAATCTATCCTGCTGCTGGGCAGTTTTACACTTTTTATCTGCAGTGTAATGCTCACCCCAGTATCAGAGTTCAGAGTTTATAGCTAAGGAGTGTAACTTCACTTACAACAGCCTCCATTTCCTTAAGCAAACAGGTGTAGTGGTACTTGGTTACCCCTGGGGTTTAATATACTGTACAATGCTATAGTCTGTCATAAAATGAGGAATATGAGGAACTGAACAAAGATATAGCAAAGAGTACCTGTGGGCTTTAGGAATATCCAGCATGGACTGCTGCACCAATTTGTGAGAAGCCAGTAATTTAATATCAAAGGCAATTGGTGATCAGATCTGGTGACAGACAATAGGAATAATCCAGGGACAGGGCAAAAGGAGTGTGCAAGACACTAACATGCAGTCTGTTAATTCTTGAAAGAAAGCCTCTGCCTATGCCCTGTGTCTCTAATACATTTCAGCCTAGTCGTGTTAATTTAAACTGCACTGCCACTTGCCACCCTTACACTGCTTTATCATTTGTGATCTGTTTATATCTGTTTACATCTGCCTGTACCCTGTGTCTAGTACATTGCATCCTGGATTTGAAAAGAAAACTGACCTGAAACTTGCCAATTTTTACACTGTTTTGCCATCTGCGGTCTCTTAATACTAAAGTGTATGTAAACCCTTCTCTTCTCTTATATGATCCCTTTGGTATTCAAAATATACCAGTGAAGATTTTTGTTTGTGACATGCAAAACATGTCTCTTGAGCTAATACCTTCCTGTACTCTCTGCTCATGTACAAGTAGGGGTTATGGAGATGAAGAGAGGTCTGTGTTCTTTGAAATGCATCAGAATAGAAATAGGCAGGACTGACAACACACACTTTGAAATTTAAGGGCTTTGGAGGGGGAGATGGGCGGAGCCTAGCGGAGCAGACATGCATTGTTAGAGCTCCACACCGCTAAGGAGAGAAGAGAAGGACAAAGCGGAGCCTGCAGGCTCAAAAGGTATCCATTTGAACCTTTTTGCCCCTGGGAACACACTGTGAAAGTTTGGGCAGGAAATATGGTACTGGGAGGAAACCGTGGCAGAAATAAAAATCACCTCACAAAGAGCTCACAGGCACTCACTGCAGCTGAAGCAGCTCCAGTCACCTCACAAGATACAGCATCAGGGCGCTCTCACAGACAGAAAATGTCACAGCAATACTCTCCATTTGAGTCAGATACAGAACAAATCCTCTCACAAACTTCTCCACAAACCTCCTCAGCATCCCCAGTAATATTATTACAATTTGAAAAGATGCTTCATAAGGCTTTAAAACAAACCTCAGACCAAATAACAAAAAGCCTAACCAAAGAAATAAGAGAGCTGGGAAACCGCACTACAGCCTTAGAAATAAAAATGGATGAAATTGAAATTACAACCCAAGAAAATATAACAGAATTGGAACAATTAAAAGAAGAGAATTTAATACTTCAAACTAAGCTCGAAGATTACGAAAATAGAGCCAGACGTTCAAACTTGCGCATAAGGGGAATACCTGAAACTGTGACAGACCTGCAATCTACTATTACTGCTCTATTACAAGAACTAAAGCCAGATATCCCTATTGAACGTTTAGAACTGGACAGAGTACACAGAGCCCTCACAGCCAAAAAGAAAGATGGACCCCCACGTGATTAAATCACAAAATTTCATTATTACAGAATGAAAGAACAAATACTAATTGCGGCAAGAGAAAAAAAAGGAACTTAATTTTCAAGGACACAATTATCAAATTTTTGCTGACCTATCCCAACTTACTATTACTAAAAGACGATCCATGAAAACCCAACTAATGGAACTGCAACGCCACAACATTATGTATCAATGGGGCTTCCCCTTTTCAGTCAGATTTAACCACCAAGGTACAATTTACAGAAGCAGATCAGCAGATGAACTACAACAAACCCTTTTAAAATTAAATCTGACAGAACCCACAAGCAGCAACTCTCCCACACGCAGAAGAATGGCATCATCTTCACCTTCAGGCAGCACCCAGAAAATTCCAGAACAAAATGGGAATCATCATTCTCACAAAAGAGGCCGTTATGCCACATCATCCATGGACCAAGAAGATTCAATGGACTGACATCCTAATTCCTGATATCTCTTCATTTATTATACTAAGAGATGGTTCTCTATAAAAAACCTGTATTTATAACTGAATGTAACTGCATTCTGATAGTCACACACTGTGTGGGATCATGTTACATTCCAGTTATATTTCTTATTACTTCTGATTCATATAGCCTTAGAATATATAAGTGAAATAAGGAAATTCTTGTTCAGTTATATATTATCAGGTAATAACAATAGATTTATTACTTTTTAGGACAAATATGTTCAATAATCCAGAAGTAATGGAAGCTTTTTCTTTCTTTTCTTAAAACAAATATATTATTACCTAACTAGTTCCTAGAATTATGTTTTTGTTTATTCTAATCTGAAGCAATACAACCTCAATTTTATGAGTTAACATATCTAAACAGTTACATATGAATAAAATATGTAATTGTTTACTTTAAAAGGGTTAAAATCCCAAAATAATTCAAACTATCTTCATCAATACCAAAGTCATTAACAGTACCTTTCTAACTGAATTATTTAGCCTAGGGCAAGACTAACCATATACAACCACCCTGGAATAAATAATTTCAACAAAAACTATATTCTGCACTCCAATTAATGAAACATCATTTTGATGTCTTTTGACATAGCACTTCTCTCCTGTAAGCGGAAGATCCGTGTACCCCCATTAGCTCTCCTCATTCTCCCAACCATATTATGTGGGAGTGTGACGAAGGCACTTATTCCCCTGAGAGAGATATTTATTCTCTTTCACGGGTAAATTGTGATTACTTGCAAAAAATAATTTATACAATGTATCATCTAATCTCATATGTTTTTTGTTTACTCTTTACTCCAGAATTCACTGGTTTCTTTTCTATCTTTTCATCTCTTCAGTCCACACAGGTTGATCTGCGCAGTCAGCTCTGCATAACAAAAAGTAAGTCAAAACTATTTGATCTGTTGCCATGGCACCACTGAATATACTTTCCCTGAATGTTCAGGGAATAAATGTCCCTCAAAAAAGGACCAAAGCCTTCCGTACTTTCCATAACAAGAAGGCTCACATAGTATGCCTCCAAGAAACACACTTCACCAAAGATTCTACTCCAAAATATATTTCTCCTTTTTATCAACAAATTTACACGGCTTCTGCCTGTACCAAGCAAAGGGGAACTCTAATTGCATTTCACCGATCCACACCATTCACCTTATCATCAGAAATTAAAGACCCAGAAGGTAGATACCTGATACTCATGGGTTATATAATGGATACAGCAATCACGGTGATTTCCTACTACGCTCCTAACAAACAACCTACACCATTCCTCTCACATATATTACAAGTGATTAATACACACAAAATAGGAACAGTGATAATGTGTGGGGATTCGAACCAGGTCCTCCTCCCATTTCTAGATAAATCACCTTTTACACCATCAAAAATAACCTCTAGATTACCATTTTCTCAACTTCTTTCCAAATACAATCTGGTAGATTCATGGAGAGAAAGTAACCCAATGAAAAAGAAATTCACTTATTTCTCGCACCCTCATCAAACCTTCACCAGAATAGATCATATTTTTCTAACAATAGGAATGATACCAGAAATTATTGCATCAGATATAATTCCGATTCCGTGGTCTGACCATAATGCAGTATACACTACTATAGCCTCAGCCATACCAAAAGCGCATGACCCAACGTGGTACTTACCGGACATAATGCTCAAACACCCACTACATCAGATGGCCATTGAACAAGCTTTAAAGGAATACATATCAATTAATAATACAACAGACATCTCCCCAATAACACTGTGGGAAGCTCATAAGCCTGTCTTGCGTAGTACAATACAAAGACAAATGGCACTATTTAAACGGGAACGCAAAAATCTAGCAAAAAAACTAGAACTCAATTTTAATGCAGCCTACATATCATTTCAAGATAATCCATCTCAGAGTACAAAATCTCATCTGGAAAAATCTAGATTGGAATACGATCTATTTCTCACTGAGTCAGTTGATAAATACCTCAAACGCTCCAAACACAATTTCTACATGAATACAAACAAACCAGGTACGTATTTGGCTCGGGCATTAAATTCAACTAACAAATTATCAAAAAATGTTTACACTTGTAATCCAGTTAAAATAGTCCATAAATTTCACTCACATCTCGCAACTTTATACAAGACAAACAATGAATTTAATCCTACAGAGGCTGAATCCTTCTTCTCAAAAATAACCTTATAAAAAGAAGAAGCAAAAAATACTCTTGCGCACAGGTGTATTGGCTAACAAGTCCCAAGGGTTCAAGAAGGACTATGGATTTCGGCCTTGCTGCTCTCAAGGATGGGATTGTCCTAGTGTTAAATGAAAAGAAGAAAAAGAGCGCACCAGCCTAGTGCATTATCCTTGACAGATTTATTAATTAAAAACAAGATAAAAACTACTCACAAAGGTTGAAGATACTATGCGATTTTTTCTTCAACCTTTGTGAGTTGTTTTTATCTTGTTTTTAATTAATAAATCTGTCAAGGATAATGCACTAGGCTGGTGCGCTCTTTTTCTTCTTTTCAAAAATAACCTTACCTGAGTTATCTCAGAATCAAAAAAGCAGTTTGGATGAGCCTATAACTATAGATGAAGTTGCCAACGCCATAAAAGACCTAAAACGTAACAAAAGACCAGGCCCAGACGGCTACTCGGCTTTATACTATAAAACATTCTCAGAAATACTCTCTCCCATTCTCACTGAAACTTTTAACAAACTTCTAGATGGACATTCTTTTCGGCAAGAAACACTAATGGCAATTGTTTGTATGATCCCAAAACCCCTTTCTGATGATACTTCCTGTGTGAATTATCGGCCTCTCTCTCTGTTAAACCTCGATATTAAATTATTAGCAAAAATAATAGCAAAACGCCTCAATAGCATTATAGGAAATTAATACATAGAGATCAAGTAGGCTTCATGCCAAATAGACAGGCAGGCGATAATATACACAGAGCAGTGTTATTGGCACATATTGCTAAAAAACGGAAAATCCCTTTATGTTTTCTATCTCTCGATATTAAGAGGGCATTTGACACAGTATCCTGGCAATATATGCAATATTCATTACAAAAATGGGGTTTTGGACCCCACTTTTTAACATGGATCAAAGCATTATATAATAAACCCAAAGCCTATATAAAATATGCTGGATACAAATCTGAAGCCTTTAATATCGAAAGAGGTACCCGACAGGGTTGCCCATTATCTCCCTTATTATTTGCCCTTATACTCGAACCCATGGCCCAATACATCAGAACAAACCAAACTATAACTGGCATTGAAGTAGGAGGTATTACACACAAATTATGTATATTTGCAGACGATATATTACTTTTTCTATCATCACCACAGGTCTCTGGTCCTAACTTAATACCAGCTCTTGATGGATTTGCAGCCCTATCCGGCCTTATGATTAATCCTAAGAAATGCCTAGTGCTTAATATTTCACTCACAAACATGGAATTGATCCCGGCTAGGGCTGCACTCCCAATCACATGGGCAGAAAAATCAATCCCATATCTTGGAATTCATTTAACAGCATCTCATTCTGACTTATTCTCAACCAATTATCCTCCTGTATTAGGACAGATCACAAATCTAATAAAACAATGGTCGCAACTTCCTTTATCCTGGATAGGGAAGATTAATGCAATCAAAATGACTATTCTACCCAAATTGCTTTATCTATTCAGAGTCCTCCCTATTCCAATTCCTTCCTATTTTTTGAGAATAGTACAAAAAAGAGCAACTTCGTTTATATGGGGCTCTTCTAAACCACGTATACCTATACACACACTACATCTTCCCAAAAATAAAGGAGGCCTGGGATACCCTAATTTTACTAACTACTACAGAGCAGCACATTTGGCCAGTCTGTCCAAATACCATGCAAAACAGGAAATCCCATTATGGGTATTTATAGAGGCTTCAGAAAATGACCCTCTATTAATATCAAACTTATTATGGCTTGATCCTAAAGACCGCTTTAAAATTCATAATCCCATAACTAAACACTTCTTATCTCTCTGGGATAAACTAAAAACCAAATATCAGTTACAATCTCCACACAATCCTCTCCTTTCTTTTATCAGAAATCCGGCCTTTTAATCTGGCATGGATCTACCCAAATTCTTTTAAAGCTTGGACAACATCAGGCATTCAGACACTAAATGACTTCATAGCATCTAAATCATTCCTTTCATTCCCATCGCTTAGAGAAAAATATGATCTACCAAACTCTGAGATATTTAGATATCTCCAAATCAAAAATTTCTATACACCATTCCTAAAGGGGGATACACCATTATCCCAATTATCCACTTTTGAATCAATCTGTACAAAAGATCCATTTGCTAAAGGTACAATTTCATCACTTTATAATCAATTACACGGAGTAGCAAATCTTAATAGACCCTCTTACGTTCAGAGGTGGGAGGAGGACCTGGGACGAACTTTAGAAGACACGGACTGGTCTAACATATGGCTCACATCTAAGTCATCTTCACCCAACATCTTAGCACTGGAGACAAATTATAAAGTCCTAACTCGCTGGTACCTTGTACCCGCTAGAGTGGCAAAATATTCACCTAATATCTCAGCTCTTTGTTTTCGAGGATGCCCAGAAATAGGCACACATTTACACATATGGTGGACATGCCCATTAATCCAAACCTACTGGAAGGAAGTCTTCGTGATTGCATCTAAAATATTTAAAAAAATAATACAACCAGATCCATATATAACTTTACTTAATCTAAAACCGGAATGGTTAACACTCTCTCAATTCAAACTTATGATCCAACTAATAACGGCTGCAAAACAAACAGTGGCCAAGGCATGGAAATCTCCTACATTGGTACTAGCAGAAACAATTCACAGAATGAATAATACAATGTCCCATGCTAAGATGGTAGCCATCGATCAAAATCAAATTCCAAAGATTGAAAAATTTTGGCATCCTTGGATAAAACAACAGTTCCTGTCAAACTTCAATGACTCTGTCCTGTTGCCATGGTAACAGATTAAATGACTTACAGAGACACCCATTCTAAGGCTTCAAAGAGAACTAAAAAGAATAATAAACTGACGAGCGGGACAGCCTTGTGGACCATACCTCTACCTTTCTACCCTTTTTCTTCTTTCTCTTTCCTATTCTCCACCTTACGATTAAAGCTCATTATCAGAATTTATTTGACATTTATACACTCTACCTGTAAACAATATGTATAGTAGGTATAAATCATTTAAATACCTACAAAAGTAACTATGGAAATGACATATATCTTTAATTTAGGTTTACGTGAACCCAATGTTTAATATTTGAAATTTCATGATATTTACCTATATAAACCCTACTGTAAAACAATGAGCTTACTTTAATGATCCTTGTAAACTTACTTTATGTATCTTTATAATATTGTATACTCAATAAACTTCTTTTGACAAGGAAATTTAAGGGCTTTGAAATGTAACCGTTTAGCATCCGTCCCACTTACATTTACTGCAGCAGGGCGGTCGTTGTGTGACAGATCACGTACCTAATACGTGATCTGACACCTCCGGGTCGCACACACGCATGCCGCCAGCAACCCACACCCACTGTGATTACCCACAGCGGGAGTCAATCAGTTGGTCTGGTGGACGCGATGTCCACTGGGACACACTGATCGTTCAGAAAAAAGCCAGAAATGTAAACAAGGCAGACCGCAGTTCTGTGAGAGGGGAATGTGCTGATCCTGTGTTCCTGCCAAGCAGCGACACAAATCTTTACGTTCCCCCAGTCAAAGCACCCAGGGAACACATTTAACCCGTTGATCGCCCCTGATGTTAACCCCTTCCCTGCCAGTGTCATTAGTACAGTAACGCTGCATTTATTTTGAAACTAGAAAGTGTCCTTCGCGCTAGTGGATGATGAATGGTGATGGTGATTGGACAATTATACAAATATTTACTTCTTGACTAAAAGGTGGTAATATTGCAGCAAAATGAGGGTGTTCACACCAACACTTAGTACAATAGATGTTTGGGTAAATTTCGCGCAATATTAATAAAGTTTGTGAATGAGTGTAACAAATTGTGTGCATAAATAAAGAAAAAGGGGCTTATACAAATAGTGGTTGTTGTGGCTATTTTTGCTACAATCAATGATATTTATATCACATTATTAGTATTCGCCATAAAAATCTAATAAAGTGATGTTTTTAAAACGTGCATAGATAAATACATATAAATGACTGCAGTGATATTATAAACTCTACAATAAATATGCATAAAACAGCGTGAATAAAAACGAATAGCCATGTATAAAAAGCAACTCCGTGTGAATGAAAAACAGCAAATTCTTCTATAATCATCAATCCTATGTGCAATCAATCATAAATAACCCCTTCCCGACGACCGTACGCAGATATGCGTACTCGGCTTTCCGGGGTTATACCGGGATGATGCCCGCAGCTGCAGGCATCATCCCGGTACCGTTGTTTACAGCGGGTGATCGGCTACCCGTGTATAACAACCGATGCGGCTAAAAGCCGTTCGGCTGTTATACCGGAGGAGCGGGAGGGGACATCCCCCCCTCCCGCCGCCTCCCGCCGCTGTTACCGGGCCTCCCGTGCGATCGGGAGGCCCAGTGTCCGTTCAGCTGCCTTCGGCGGCTGGGGGCGGGCTGGAACAAAGCTGCGAGCGGCTTCGTTCCAGCCTTCTTGTTGTAAACGCGGAAGCAACGTCATGACGTCACTTCCCGTTTACTCGGCTGCCAATGGCGCCGAATTTAAAAAAGTACACAGTATTCAGAATCGCCGTTTTCGGCGATCTGAATACTTTGAAGTGTAAAGGAGGGATCGGGGGTCTTTTAGACCCCCGATCCCTCCATAAAGAGTACCTGTCACCACATATTACTGTCACAAGGGATGTTTACATTGCTTGTGACAGCAATAAAAGTAAAAAAAAAAAAAAAAAAAATTTAAACACAATTTATAAAGTACAAAAATAAATAAATTAAATAAAAAAAAATAAAAAATTTTAAAGTTCCCCTGTCCCCGCGAGCTCGCGCAGCGAAGAAAACGCATACGGAAGTCACGCCCGCATATGTAAACGGTATTCAAACCACACATGTGAGGTATCGCTGCAATCGTCAGAGTGAGAGCAATAATTCTAGCCCTAGACTTCCTCTGTAGCTCAAACCTGGTAACCGTAAAAAAATTTTAAAGCTTCGCCTATGGAAATTCAAAGGTACCGTAGTTCGTCGCCATTCCACGAGTGCGTGCAATTATAAAGGGTGACATGTTTGGTATCTATTTACTCGGCGTAACATCATCTTTCACATTATACAAAAAAATTGGGGTAACTTTACTGTTTGGATTTTTTAAAATTCATGAAAGTGTCACTTTTCCAAAAATTTGCGTTTAAAACACCGCTGCACAAATACCGTGTGATAAAAAATATTGCAACAATCGCCATTTTATTCTCTAGATTCTCTGCTAAAAAAATATATATAATGTTTGGGGGTTCTAAGTAATTTTCTAACAAAAAATACGGATTTTAACTTGTAAACACCAAATTTCAAAAATAGGCTTAGTCATGAAAGGGATAATATCATAAAGCAATGGTCATAAAAATGGTAAACATAAAAGTGTGTAATAATAGTCCACTTCAGTGCTATAATGAAGTGCAGGTGATTAAATTATGATATCAAATAATTTAAATGAGGTAGATAGGTGGCAACCTATAGACAGTCTATAAGTATTTCTTCTATTTAATTCTGGTCTATGGGATGTAGTGGGTATATTTTTCCTGCTGATGGTGTTTCCTAGTGTGGTCTCACAGAACCCTCACTTTCAGTTTGTAGTACTCAGGCATTCAGTGATTGTGGCTTTAAGATGTAGTAGTAGTCTGTGGGAGCCTCTCTTTCTCTGTTGTTATTTCTCCATCATTCCTTCTATGTGGCTCCGCTCTAGTATACTCAGCAATGAGGGAGATAAATAGAAAGGGAGGGGGGGGAAATATGCTCCACTAGTGTATTAAAGTTATAAAATCAAAGGGGGAGTATTTATTAAGGTATTGCTCTTACATTTATTAAATTAAAAACAGGCAGAGTAAATGAAAAAACGATCTGGCGTTCTCAGCGCCCTCTCACTTGTGCTTCAGATAGTGTGTACCACTCCAGCCAATCACCTGCACTTTATTATAGCACTGAAGTGGACTATTATTACACACTTTTATGTTTACCATTTTTATGACCATTGCTTTATGATATTATTTATGATTGATTGCACATAGGATTGAAGAATTTGCTGTTTTTCATTCACACGGAGTTGGTTTTTATCCACGGCTATTCGTTTTTATTCACGCTGTTTTATGCATATTTATTGTAGAGTTTACAATATCACTGCAGTCATTTATATGTATTTATCTACGCACGTTTTAAAATCATCACTTTATTAGAGATTTATGGCGAATACTAATAATGCAATATAAATATCATTGATTGTAGCAAAAATAGCCGCAGCAACCACTATTTGTATAAGCCCCTTTTTCTTTATTTATGCACACAATTTGTTACACTCATTCACAAACTTTATTAATATTGCACAAAATTTACCCAAACATCTACTGCATATATTTTAGCACTGATCACTGTATTAGTGTCACTGATCCCCACAAAGTGTCAGTTAGGTGTCCAATTTGGCCGCCACAATATCGCAGTCCTGCTATGAGGCGCTGATCACCAACATTACTAGACATGTGCACACTGAAATATTTCGTTTTGGAATTTTGTTTTCGTCCGAAAAATAAATTTAGTTACTCCTGAAATTCGTTTTTATTTATTTTGTTTCATTAAAAAATGCATTTGTCCGAAAATGTGAAATATTTAAGGTCAAATCTGTCATTGAAGGCTTATGGTGTCTGTCGAATGTTCTAAGAAAATTCGACGGAGCAGCTAAACTGTACGACGCCGCAGTCGTACGTTTCTGGTCGACTGTTCCGCCTACAAGCTATAGTAGAATTCTAATGTTGTATGTCACTAGTAATAATATTTATTAATTATTATTACGAGTCAACCAACATTGGAATTCTTCTATAGCCTATGAGCGGAGCATTTGACCATAAATGTCCGCTCGCGGTGACTGCTTCATTGAATCTTCATGTCGAATCTTTTCTCTCTATGCCGAATAATCTTGGACTAATAGAGTTAGGTTAGGCACATTCGACTTTTTTTGCTATTTTGTCTCTATGTCGACTCTTTTCTCTCCATGTCAAATCTTTTCTCTCTATGTAGAATAATCTTGGACTAATAGAGCTAAAGTTAGGCACATTCGCCCACAGGTTCAATGGACACAGATCGCTATTGTCAGCATCATGTCGAATCTCCTATCTATATCGAACTGTTGTCGCAACGAAAACGAAAATAAAGCATTTGTTTATGTCGGATCTTTCGGTTTTCGGATTCTGAACGTTAGTAATCATTTGTTAAAACGATAACGAAAATACCCGAGGATGAAAATGCATTCGGATGAAAACGAATGCACATGTCTAAACACATTACTAGCAAAAAAAATAAATAAAAATCTGCCATAGTTTGTAGCCGCTATAACTTTTGCGCAAATCAATCAATATACACATATTGGAAAATTTTTTACCAAATATATGTAGCAGAATACATATTTGCCTAAACTGATAAAGAAATTCAATTTTTTACATTTTTTTTATTGGAAATGTTTTATAGCAGAAAGTAAAAAAAATTTTTTTTTTTCAAAATTGTCTGCCTTTTTTTATATATAACACAAAAAATAAAAAAAACGCAGAGGTGATCAAATACCACCAAAAGGAAGCGCTATTTGTGGTAAAAAAAGGACATAAATTTTATTTGGGTACAGCGTCGCGCACCTGCACAATTGGCAGGTAAATTAACATAGTACCGTATCAAAAAATGGCCTGGTCAAGAAAGGGGGTAAACCTTCCAGAGCTGCAGGCAAAAATTCACTAGGGGGCATTTAGCAGACAGCATCTGGAGCTTCAGTGTGGCAACCAATCATCTTCTATCTTCAGCTTGTTCAGTTAAGCTTTGAAAATGAAAGCTAGAAGCTGACTGATTGCCATGCACAGCTGATCCATATTCTGGCTTCTGCAGTTTTGATAAGTTCCTGTACAGGACACCGTGGCTGGGTCCTGGAAGGACGCTATGTTTCCCCTCTGTTTGGACTGTGATCCCTTTAAGGGAACAAAAAAGGGTCAACTCACCTGACAGAGGAAGTGGGTTTTAAACAAGACAGGAAGTTGTGAGTGTGGAGGAGTGTAGAGTAGGGTGACCAGACAGACCCCGGATTGAGGACACTGTCCCCGGACCAAATCTGTCCCCAGTTTTGTCCCCGGATTGGATTTGAACAGGGGCTGGGGCAATTTCAAAGACAGCCCGTGCTGAATAAAAAGAAAAAAATCTGAATTGCACCCCCCCCCCTCCTCTGCCGCTTCTACTAGCTTATGGGGGTTTATTTTTTACCATTATCTGTGCCCCTTTCTGATGATCATGTGCTAGTCAGAGCGGAGGGACTATTTCTTCAGTTTCAGGCGCATGCCCATTCAGCTTCACTCGCATGTTCTTCTGCCTTGGCTCAAGTCCCGGCCAGCCACCTGCCTGCTTATCTCATTGCCTTCCCTAGTGGAGTGATCTTCCTCTGCTCCCCACCCAGTAGTAGCCAGGGCCCGAAGAGTAAAGCCCCATACACACTATCAGATTGTCTGCTGGCTGTGAGGCGGGCGGCGGAGACGGGCAAAGAGTTTTCGATTTTTTTTTTTTTTTTTTTTTAACTAGTAACGGCAGCAATCGACAACTCTTTGCCCGTCTCCGCCGCCCGCCTCACAGCCTGTCTAGTCTAAAGCCCCATACACACTATCAGATTTTCTGCTGATTTTTTTTCCCTTCAGATTTACCAAAACCATATAATATGAGGTCAAACCTTAGGAGTTTCATTGTGTATGCAATCAGGCAGGCCCTTGCACTACATGGTTTTCGTAAATCTGAAGACAAAAATCAGCAGAAAATCTGATAGTGTGTATGGGGCTTTAGACTAGACAGGCTGTGAGGCGGGCGGCGGAGACGGGCAAAGAGTTGTCGATTGCTGCCGTTACTTGTTAAAAAAAAAAAAAAATGTCCCCGGATTTCATTTTAAAAATCTGGTCACCTTAGTGTAGAGGAGACTGTGGATGGTGTTTTTTTGTGTACAGTGATACAAGTGAATGGCAGTGTCCTGGCTAGAAGCCTCCTGGCAGGGGAAGCTACCTGCAACAGAAATCAAGTACTGTTTAACTGCGATAGCAGTTCTGGACTCTGCAAGTCGGTGAGAAAAATATCTCTCTTTTGTTTTTGCTGCTGTGAACCTATTTAAGTTTAATAAACCACCTTTTGACTAAAAAGCCTGTGTCCTGCCATCTAGCTGGTTCCCCGAACTTTACATTCCCCACACTGTGTTGTCAAGTCAAAGAAGAAGGTAGGCACACACTACATTCCTGGTGCTACAACAGTTATTTTTTAGGGCTTCTATTTAAACTAGCGAGTGATTATTGTTGTGTGTTGCTTCTATTTAAATTGTAATTGAATCAAAATTGGGGTGCTGCTGCCATAAGCTAATCTTATTGTTTATTAAAAAAAAAAAAAAAAAAAAGAAGGAGGACCATTTCCCAAACATAGCTACTGTATATGATAAAGTGGGAAGGCTCCATAAGCCAGACCCTGGAGTTGGAGTAATGGGAAACTATCTGGGATAACGTCCATATGTACACTTTATAAGGAAAATCAGTATAAGATTTTGTTTCATTGGTACCTTACACCTGAAATTTTACATGCTATCAATCCAATATTACCTTCTACTTGTTGGCGATGCAACAAGTCTATAGGAACATTGTACCACATCTCTTGGCAATTCCCTTAAATACGTTTCTTTTGGGAATCAACATGCTCTCTTCTGGAATCCTTTTTGGCTCACCAATTCCTCTTGATCAGGTACATTTATCTTCTAGAGACAACAAAAAAAAAAAAAATCTCCTGTGCAAAAGTGTGATATCTCAGTAAAAGGTATTGAGAATGACTCCATGACAGGGAGATATAGCCTCAAGCCTTGCTGCCCTCCCAGGCTGGGGTTGTTCTGAAGCCACTACAAAGAACAAACAAAAGAGGGCACACTAGCCTAATGCATTCTCACAGTATTTAATAAGAAATAGTGATCACAAATTATAGTCAAAACATATGAATTACATTTTTTTAATTCATATGTTTGTGAGTATAAGATATGACAACTATTTCTTAATAAATATCGTGGGGTAATGCACTAGACTGGTGTGTCATTTTTTGTTTGTACATTATCTTCTAGGGCTACGATCGCTCCTGACAGAGCAGGAACGGGGATCTGTGTGTATAAACACACAAATCCACGCTCTGTCAGGGGAGAGAAGACAGATCTTGTGTTTCTAGTATATAGGAACACCGATCAGTCTCCTCCCCCAGTTAGTCCCATCCCCCTACAGTTATAATACACAGTTAGGGAACAAATGTAACCCCTTGATCGCCCCCTAGTGTTAACCCCTTCCCTAGCAGTGACATTTACACAGTAATCAGTGGCTATTTTTAGCACTGATCGCTGTATACTGTAAATGTCAATGGTTTAAAAAAAGTGTCCAAAGTGTCCGATCTGTCCGCGCAATGTTGCAGTCCCTATAAAAGCCATTACTATAAAGGAAAAAAAAAAGCCATAAATCAATAACCTATTTTGTAGGCGCTATAACTTTTGCGCAACCAAACAATATACGCTTATTGCGATATTTTTCTTTTTTTTTTACCAAAACTATGTAGAATACATATCGGCCTAAACTGAGGAAAAAAATGTGTTATTTTTTTGTAAAAAAATGGGATATTTATTAAAGCAAAATGTAAAAAAATTGTGTTTTTTTTTTCAAAATTGTCGCTCTTTTTTTGTTTATAGCGCAAAAAAATAAAATTTGTATAAATTATTCCTGCGCTACCTTGGAGAACAGTGGTGCATATGGACAGCTGCAAACACTGAATGGGATCAAACAAAACCCATAGATGATGTAAAAAATATATAAACGAAAGTGCTGCGCTAATCCAGTAAAGTGTAACTATGTGGTAGTGTGCAGTAAGACAAGATATAGAAAAAAATATGTGGAGGGGTATACGGGTAATGTGTCTGTCTGCACAGTATCCTGTGAAGAAAATTCAACTCAAACAATGTAAAGAGGTGGATATCTATTCTGTATCAGTGCAGTGTGTGCAGGGAACCAATAGGTATAGTCCTCTTGCACACCTAGTGCTAATAGAGCTTGTGCAAATGAACCTTAAAGTGCTATAGTGTCACTGTGCAACCCGTATCAAAAAATGTAATCGTTAAAACATGTGTATACCAACGATATGTGTATACAGACAACAAATAATAAATATCACGAAAATAGCATATCCAAAAAAAATTTTAAATAAAATATATGGATAAAGAAAGTGCAAATATTGCAAGGTGTATATATATGGACAAAGTGAAAAACTATCAAAAATAAATAATGTGCAAAAAACGCATCAGTGCAACATAAGTGTGTGGCATCACTATATATGACCCACATAGAAAATGCCACTAGAAATATAGCTGCGTGAAGTCCAAACCAAATCTTTGCAAATACAATGAAGCATATGTGCCAGTGCAGACTCAGAGGAAATATTCAGTGATCCTTTTAAAATCCAAATGTGCAACAAACACTCGGTGGGGTGCCGAAAGAGAGAGGGTGTTTGTCCTCTTCGTGCTCAAACACACGCAGATAAGTAGTGGCCCCTTACCTTGCGGCAATGGGACAACCGCATAGAATGTAAATGGAGGAGATGGTTTCTCTTTTGGGGTCCCCGGGGCCGGAGCCGATGGTCCCTGCGCTTTAATCCCTCAGTACCAGCATCAACAATAGCAGAGTTAACATATGGAGGAACAAAAAAAGGGGGATGCCAGATAGTGTAGTATTTTGAGCAAGATGATACTTTTATTCAAGTTAACAGCATGTACTCACATGGAGCAGTTGTATATCACGTGTATATCCTACGAGCGGCGAGCTCGTCAATCCAGATCTGTGTCAGTGCCTGTCAGTTTTTATATTTGCGGTTATATGTGCGATTTTTAAAAATATTATTAGTATCAGGTTTATCGAGCCGCCACCTAAAGGTGCTATATTCATAGCACTGTTTGTGTCAACTTGTTCCCCATAGTTTTATTAGCGGCTACATAGTCTCAACAGCGTGCCACTGGCGTCTATGGTACGAGCAATGCTCAGTCTACAGCCGCAGATATAATCTCCTGAGACATGGACGCCGGCACACTGCACTAGGCCACAAGAAAATGGCCGCTGATTCAGCATAGACTCCAGCCCTCGGCACTATTAATGTGCCTTCTAACCAAGAAAATGGCCGCGCACGTGTATGGAGACTGATCTCTCCAAACATGGCCGCCATGACATCACACCGGGCCATAGGAAAATGGCCGCTCATTCACTGTAATGCTAAGACTATTTAACCACTTGCTTACTGGGCACTTCAACCCCCCTCCTGCCCAGACCAATTTTGAGCTTTCAGCACTGTCGCACTTTGAATGACAATTGCGCGGTCATACAACACTGTACCC
Organism: Aquarana catesbeiana; assembly: GCF_042186555.1. NCBI lineage: Eukaryota > Metazoa > Chordata > Amphibia > Anura > Ranidae > Aquarana > Aquarana catesbeiana. The sequence goes on from NC_133327.1 coordinate 572,000,152, forward strand.
AAATGAAATTTTTATCATTTTTTTCCCACAAATAGAGCTTTCTTTTGGTGGTATTTGATCACATCTGGGATTTTTATTTTTTGCTAAACAAACAAAAAAAGATGGACATTTTTGAAAAAAAAAAAAAATCATGTTTAATAGTTTGTTATAAAATTTTGCAAACAGGTAATTTTTCTCCTTCATTGATATGCGCTGATGAGGCAGCACTGGTGGGCACTGATAGGCTACACTGATGGGCACGGATAGGCACAGATAAGGCAGCACTGATGGGCACAGTTAAGGCGGCACTGATGGCCACGGATGGGTGGCACAGATGGGTGGCACGGATGGGTACCACGGATGGGGGGGCACTGATGGGTGGCACTGATGGGCACTGGTAGGTGACACTGATGGGCACTGATAGGTTGCACTGATGTGGGTGCTGATGGGTGGCACTGATGTGGGTGCTGATGGGTGGCACTGATGGGTGGCACTGTGGGCACTGATGGGTGGCACTGTGGGCACTGATGGGTGGCGCTGATTGTTGGCACTGTGGGCACTGATGGGTGACGCTGGTGGGCACTGGTAGGCAGCACTGCTGCCTATTGCCTTGTGTTAGAAGATCGCCGTGATCGGGTTTTTTTTTTCCTCCTCGCGCCGGCTCTGTTTACATCACATGATCAGCTGTCATTGGACTTCACGCAGCTATATTTCTAGTGGCATTTTCTATTTGGGTCATATATAGTGATGTCACACACTTATGTTGCACTGATGCGTTTTTTGCACATTATTTATTTTTGATAGTTTTTCACTTTGTGTCCATATATATACACCTTGCAATATTTGCACTTTCTTTATCCATATATTTTATTTAAAATTTTTTTTTGATATGCTATTTTCGTGATATTTATTATTTGTTGTCTGTATACACATATCGTTGGTATACACATGTTTTAACGATTACATTTTTTGATACGGGTTGCACAGTGACACTATAGCACTTTAAGGTTCATTTGCACAAGCTCTATTAGCACTAGGTGTGCAAGAGGACTATACCTATTGGTTCCCTGCACACACTGCACTGATACAGAATAGATATCCACCTCTTTACATTGTTTGAGTTGAATTTTCTTCACAGGATACTGTGCAGACAGACACATTACCCGTATACCCCTCCACATATTTTTTTTCTATATCTTGTCTTACTGCACACTACCACATAGTTACACTTTACTGGATTAGCGCAGCACTTTCGTTTATATATTTTTTGCAAAAAAATAAAAACCGCAGAGGTGATTAAATACCACCAAAAGAAAGCTCTATTTGTGGGGAAAAAAAAGGGACATCAATTTTGTTTGGGTACAGCATCGCACGATTGCGCAATTGTCAGTTAAAGCGACACAGTGTTGTATCGCAAAGAATGGCCCGGACAGGATGGGGGGGAAATTCTTCTGGGACTGAAGTGGTTAATAGCCCTAAAATGGAAGTAGCAATTACCGCCCTCCCGAACAGATCTGCATAAATGTATTCTCGATGTTTACAATATGGAATATTTGACAGCTCGACTCTACAAAACAATCCCTAAATTTAATAAAATTTGTCATTTTCTAGAATTTTAGTTCTGTTGCAGGATATGTCCCCCCGGCATCTGGTCCATATGGAAGTGTGGGAGATTGTCCAGTGAGGTGGGATATACCCAACCCCCTCCCCAACACCCTCTTCATTTATTGTCCCATTCTCTTCTCTTTTGGAATATGCAACTTTTGGTGGAGTGGGCTCTTCGTCACACCTTTGTAGATGCGGCTACCACATGGAAGTCAGGTTTTGATCTTTTTATATTTTTCGCCCTATCTTTGTTTCAGGTCAATGTTATGCAACTCATTTATCTGTACTGTTCGGCACCTTGAAATGGTGCCGATATTCACACACTGGTCTTTCGATTTATATTATATGTGGAGGACATATTTGTAACATTTTGTTTCTGTATTGGATGATTATGCTCCGTTGTTGCCTATTATATACACAGTGGGGTTGATTTACTAAAGGCAAATAGACTGAACGTTGCAAAGTGCAGTTGCACTCTGCAAGAGCAGTTGCTCCAGAGCTTTAGTAAATGAGCAGGGGCTCTGCTAACTTCCATCATCCAATCATGTGCAAGCAAAAATTCATTTTTTTTTTAATTTTCCTTACATGTGATTGGGTATTCTTTGCAAAGGGAATCTTTACCTTATCTACTAAGCTCTGGAGCAACTGCACTTTGCAAAGTGCACAGGCTATTTGCTTTTAGTAAATCATCCCCAGTATGTCTTTTCTTTCTCCAACTTCTTTTAGAAAAAAAAAAAAATTATATTATAATATAAAAAAAATTATATATATATATATATATATATATATATATATATATATATATATATATATATATATATATATATATATATATATATATATATATATATATATATATATATATATATATATATATATATATATATATATATATATATATATGTGCTGCAACAGAATGTTCACTAAGACTTTCAGAAAAAAAAACACGCAGTTCCACAACACAATGTACAGCTGTGGAATCCTCCAAACTGTAATTTAAAAGATTTGTTTTTTCCATGTCCCATGAAGCATCATGACAAGAATTCTCTGCCTCTCTCCAATGTACGGTAATTTTTCAAAAATTGTTAGCATTGGTACACATTTAAATGTAATTCACCACTAAGTTTGGGTTCTCCAAATTTCTATTTTTTTCTGTACATATTTTCTTGCATTGTTTTTCCTAAATAGCAGAATTTCACCCAAAAGGGGCAATTCTACTTGTTGGCATCCTCCTCCCCCCCACCGGCACATTTGGCACTTTTTGGAGGGGGGGGAGAAATTAGGTTCCTGGTTATCAGTGATCTGAGCCGCAAGCATGGCCCCCTCCTTCCCCCGCAGCCTTCTGGGACACATCACAGGTCCCAGAAGACTGTGGGACCATTCACAAAGTGCAGTGCAGTTTACGTATGCACAGTAGGAAACTGGTTGTGAAGCTGCAAAATGACAATGCCTGCAATCTAAGCCGATTGAAGAATCGGCTCTGATAAGGACAATGCTGGATCCCTGGACAGTTAAGGGTTCTTAAATTAAAAGTCAGCAACTACAGTATTTGTAGCTGCTGACTTTTAATCTTTTTGGGGGAGCCTGGAGCTCATAGTTAAGATAAATCTAACTGCCCTAAGCAGAAAAGCATTTGTTCCATTCTTGAAGAAAACTAATTGTATTGTAAACACTGTTACACTCCTGTCTGGTTGTGGCAGTGAGTGATACAGACAAAACTTTTTTTTCATAATTTTGAACAGAGTGGAGAGGGATTAGAACACCAAACAGGTTTTTTGTTGCTGTCTGGGCCCCATTAGGGGCTATTTATCATGTTTACTGGTATCTCTAAAAGTGGAAAAAAAAAAAACACCAAATTTTGGGCAGAGGACTGAATAACAGCTTGCAGCATGACAGACATCCCTCATTCAATGTAAGTACCGTCACTTGTGCGGCTTTAAAAAAAAAATGAAACTTAGGTCAGAATTGTAATAGATGCTGTAAACATATTTGCATTAAAACACGTGACACATGGTGGTGGCAGCTACTGTGGGTGTGTGTGTGTGTGTGTGTATTAGGAGTTACCCACCCTCAGCAATGATTATTCTCAGTCTGCTCGTGCCTAGATTGTGCCCTGAGCTAGAAAATCTCTGTGTAGGGAGAGGGGGTATACATAATTGTCACAACATTAAAGAGGTAAAATCTTATCCGAGATTTAAAGTGGAGTTCCACCCAAAGGTGGAAGCTCCACTTATCTGCTTTCCTCCCCCTCCAGTGCCACACTTGGCACCTTTCAGGGGGAGGAATGGATACATGTTCTTGACAGGTACCCTTCTCCACTTCTGGGAGACTGCGCCGCAGTGCCGTCCCTCAGATGATCAGTCCTCCTCCTCCTTCCTCCGGTGCTGGGCCAGTTAGAAAGCGCGCTTCACGTATGCACAATAGGGAACCGGCCATGAAGCCGAAAGGCGGTGGCAGCACCTGAGAGCAAATCTGAAAATCTGCTGGGGTGTCAACATCGCGGGAACCCTGGACAGGTAAGTGTCCTAATATTAATACATTTTTTCGTGGGAGGGCGGAACTCCTCTTTAAGCAATTGGTTTTAGACCGTCTATAGGTAAAGCAACGATCCTATTAAATCACGAACGTCAAACTGTATAGTATAGATTTTATTTGCAGATTAAACACATTGGAATTATTTTGAATATATTAAGAAGTGGACTAATAATATTACAAGTTACAGGATTAGCATGAAGACATACATAAATTAAGTATGTTATACACAAGTAAATACCGTATATACATGTTTGACAAGTATGAACTTAAATCTAGTAAAAGGTCTGACCATTTAGAGTAATGTAACCAATAGCAACAAAAGATGTTTCATCTTTCATCAGTTGTTTAATACTTTGTTTATTACTTTTCCAAATTCAAAAAAGTACAGCAAAGACATGGCAAGATTTCTTTAAAACATGCAAATATTCTATTTCTTACTGGCAAAATGAAATAATCCCTTTCACCGAATGAGTACAAAAAGCATAAAAAAAATGAAAACACACACAAAAAGAGAAGTAGTATTGAAAATATATATATATATATATATATATATTTTTTTTTTTTTTTTTTTTTACTGTGTAAATACGTTTTGAAAAAGAAAAGGAGAATGAAAAACTATTAATTACATTCCTCCTAGTTGTAAACCCATTCATGTTCCTACTATATAATCTAATGAAGAGGTAGAAGTGGAATAAGCTTCTGCCAAAATTTAAAGTACGATTTCCTATTTTAATTAATTTTTTTTTTTTTTGGTAAAATACTGTATGTATTTAAATGTAAAACCTGATTGACATGCATGCTACTCCACCCACCTGAGCCCTTCCATCCAGTATGTTTCACTCCAAAAGGAGATCCATTGCATTTATCATAGACTCCAAAGCCTGGTTTACACTGACACCGTCAAACCTGCAGTTATATGCATTTAGAAGACATTTACAAATGCCCTATAAAAATTACATAAAAATGCATGTAATGATTTTTCAATGGCTCCATTCAAATTGACAATTTATCTGCATTTAGGCGCGTCCAGTTTAGCTGCTCTTAGAAAAAAATTCTGAGCATCCAGGATCAGATTAGACACTCTAAATGAAGCTAAACAGTGTAAATGTGACTAAATGCATCTAAAACACAGCTAAAGTAGGAACATCTAAAAAACAGGAAAAAATTGTCTGAGAGGCATTAAAATGCTTGTCTGTGCTACACAGGGATTGATTTACTAAAGGCAAATAGACTTTGCAAGTGCAGTTGCTCCAGAGATAAGTAAATGAGGCAAGTCTTCACTTTGCAAAGAGTACTCAATCACGTGCAAGGCAAATAAAGTAAAATAGCATTTTTGCGTGCATGTTTGGATGGTGGAAGTCAGCAGAGCTTTTGCTCGTTTACCAAGCTCTGGAGGCAATGCATTTTTTTTCCCTTTAGTAAATCAACCTCATAATGTCAATGAGTTACCTTCTCAGAAAGCAAATCAATTCCTCAGCTGACTCAGTCAAAATGCACTCACAACATGACTGATATATTTCAACAGTTGTTAAAGAGGAACTGCAGGTAGTTAAAGTGGAGCTCCACCCAAAAGTGGAAGCTCCTCATATCTGCCTCCTTCCCTCTAGTGCCACATTTGGCCCCTTTGGGGGGGGGGGGGGGTGTTAGGGGTATCGGTTTTTGACAGGTACCCATCCCCACTTCCAAGAGATCTTGCCGCAGCTAGATCACTCAGAAGTTTGTCCCCCTTTCTCCTTCCCCCACTGGCCGTTCAGAAAGCGCAGTGACTGTGGCTGCAGATTTTTAATTAACAGGTACTTACCAGTCCAGGAGTCCAGCGTTGTCTTCACTGGTCTTCAGGTCCATGGCACCACCATCTTGGTTGTGACTTCCTCTCCATGAGACAGGACTGGTCCCACTGCCTCCTGGGACTGTGACATGTCTCAGGAGGTTGGGGGGAGTGGCAACCTCTACTATTTTCACCTCGGCGGAAGTGGGTACCTGTCAGGAAAAGTTACCCCACTCCCAAAAAAACCCCAAAACACTGCCAATAGAGGTGGAGGGTGAGGGGAGGGGCGGAGGATAAGTGAAATTCCGCTTTATGTAGAAGGGTTGAATGAGAATGAGGAAAAAAAAAAAAAAAAGCTCCCTGTAGTGGTAATCTACAAATCTCTTAAATTAAAACCGTGAAAGTCACACCAAACATTGCTGTAAGGTAAACACTGCAGTAATAATTCAGACTATATATTCACTGATAATACACTATCCATGCCCTTTAAATAGGCCTCACGATACTAAGCAGCCATAGCAAAATATATTTCAAGTAGGTAAAAGGGACTTTATCAGATGTGTGGCATGATTATAGTGTTTCTTTTTGTACTGGGATAATGGTAATAGCACTTGCACCCTTAGCGGACAGATTTCTCAGAGTTTATTACTCTCAGTGCTTTACTATGGACAGCTATATGCAGATAAAATAGACATTTTAACTTATTTTTTCTGATCCAATTAAAATGACACAAAACTCACATTTTTTATAAAATAAAAGCAATATGTTTTAATATAATATCTCTTTCCTGGTTTCATCTCTCAAATGTAAGCTTTATTCTGCTATTCTCAGACTTCCTGTTCTATGGTGGCTACATTCATTCTCCATGCCTCACTGTGTATGTGAACATAGCCACCCTCTACTGCATGCTCCCGAGATGGACTATACACCTTTGTGCTTACATTAAATTCTATGTGAATTGTAGTATGGTATGTATAACGTGATCATGTGACCAGGAATAAAAACACTCCTCGCTTTAAATTGGTAGTGGTGAGGTGTATCAGGGAGAAGGATAGGAAGCATGCACAGGACAAAAAAAAAGGAGGCTTGACAACAATGGTAAGGGGAAAAAACAAAAACAAAAAAAAAAAAAACAAAACAAACACACACAGCCATGGTATACTTGATATTTTAGAACGATCAATGTAAAAAATAAATGTAGCTTGTCACTTTAAGCCATTGTTAAAACTGACCTAGATGTAATTGTCTGTATGTTCAGCAAACCTACACATTTAAAAAGCAACACAGAAGACTTTTCCATCTGCATTTCATATTTTTAGGACTTTAAGGAGATCTTTTCCATCTGAACAGAGATGCCACTGCATGGACCACATAGAGTACTGTTGCAATATAGGCAAATACCTGCAGAACAAAAAATATATATTTTAATGTACGATAGAATACAATAGGGTAGATGTATGCAAACTGTCCTAAGAGGTAAGTTTTCTCTTGCGCACAATAACAGGTTTCCAAATGTAAGTTTTATAGTCTAGGTTTAAACCTTAGTCAGGAATTCTGATTGTTTTCCATGTGCACACTATTTACACATTAGCCCTAATAATGTCAGTTTATGAAGAAACACATAGGAAATAGCAATGCGCTGACCATGTTTGGAAGTTCTAGGAGTGGGACTCCATGTTTTTGGTGGTGTGGAATGTTTTTAGCTGACCTTATGTGAGTTATTACCATTTATATAGGTGGGAGCACTTTACTTTTTGTATGACAATTCTGAGATCTGCTGCCAATGGTAATTCCTGGAGGATACGGTTTTAACCTGGGTGATTATATACAGTATATGCTTGAGATCTGCTGACATTATTGGTTGCTGGAGGATACCATGCCAGACCTGGGGGATTGTACACATGCTTGAGCGTTGTGTGACCTACTCATTTGTTTGTGGGGTTAACACCTTCTGGTAAGAGTTTGTCACAGAGGTGGTGTGGAATTTATAGAGGCATCATTGTGAAGTTTGTCTTTTTTTTTTTATTTCTTGTCTTGAAATGTTTAGATGGACTATATTTTTTTATTTATTATATACTGAATATTTTAGATTTCCCATTTTTTTTATGTGATTGGGATATTCATATGCACTCAACTGAGAACATGTCTCTTAAAGGATGTTGCACTTTGGACATTTAAAGGAACAGTGCATTTTAATTTTTTTTTTTTGCTTTCTTCACTTGTATATGCACAATACTTCTAGATCATTAGCGCTAAAAAAATTTTTAGCCCGAATATAAATATATATAATATTTAAACGCTTAATTAATTTTTTAGTAGGTTTGGCATCATACCTCACTATACAGCAGCTTCCCTCAACTAGGGTTCCTCCTGAGGTTGCTAGAGGTTCCTTGAGCAATGAGCAGGGGTGATTTGATTTCCTACCTACACTGACCCCCCAGTGCTAGCGGGCAATTTTCCACTGTCCACCAATGTAAGGGGTCACTTCTGCACTGACCACTAATATTGACCACTGAAGATCTGACAGATTTTAGCTTGTCGCAATGTACCTGGTGTGGTGACATGCAGTGAGGAAGGTTGTGTTGTGACATGTTAAAATCTGTCAACTCTTCAGTAGTCAATATCAGTGGTCATGGTCAGTATGTCTGCATTTGGTGGAAACAGGGCATGTAGAAAACAATTGTTTTCTATATGCCCTTGTGTTGTGCTGCAAAGCAGCTCAGCCGATATAGTATAAACTAGTCCTTAGAGATTACAAAATAAATATGACAGTTACCACTGCAGCGATGTTCTCTTGATAGATTTGACCGCCGACATTCGAAGCCGCTATTGTTGCAGAAGCCTGCAGTACTGAAGCACTTAGGTAGAATATGGCAGCAATAAAGTGATAAAAGGCATCCTAAAGAAAAAAAAAATGATATGAATGAGATTAAACACCAAGTTTTACAGTAAAGTGTGTATAAGTGTGTATATATATATATATATATATATATATATATATATATATATATATATATATATATATATATATATATATACACATATATATATATATACACACATACATACATACATATATATATATATACACATATACATATACATACACACACACACACACACACACACATATACACACACAGTATATTACATTTTTTGTATATTCTTTACTTACACAAAATATGAAATAATGAGCGGTATCATGTTACACATGCATTGTTTGTTTGCCTTTAAATAATTTGTCCCCACCTCACTCTGTAGCTAGGGGATACCTAATGTTGTTAGTCTCACCCTTCTTCATGCTTTAGCCTCCATTCATCACATGTACTGTATCTTGCTGGAGTTAAGACAAACCGATTTATTTTTTACCCATTAATTTAATCAGTTATGATCTGCACAAGTTTGTGGATTAAAGGTTTCTACAATCTTCAGGAGGTCATTTGGATTGAGTCACTGTCTGCTAATTCTACTGAGACTGTAAGTTATAGCTATCTTGCCACAACAGGATTCGTTCTAGAGATCACATTTGCAGTACTTAGTTTGGAGAGGTAGAACAAGTGGAACAAATCACCAACTGAATTACAGAGCAGAACAGAAGTAGTAATACAACACACGATCCAATACAAAACGTGCAGAATGCGTTCTTTTGCCGCAAAATATATGTAGCAAGGCTTAGGAGGGAGGATAAACATCAAAGGCTGCTTGTTCCTCGATTGGCCAATTAGGACTGAGGATGTTCATTCAAAAGTTTTAATTGTCACATAGAATTTTCCAGTTAGTTTCAAATATAGCAGTAAAAATAGTAAATAAAACATAATGTAAAATAGATAAATACTCTATAGTGGTCCAGATAGCCAGTTTAAACCTAAAGAATAGGCCTAGGCAAAAGAAAAAAAAAAAAAAAAATTTCTGCACACATGCCTATATTGATCCTGCCATGCCCAGTTCTCGTCTGAACTAGTGAATACCTATGCATCTCTATAATATAAGGTTGTTCTCTTTAGTCCAGCAGGTGAGACCTCTGGTAGGGCAACAGAGGCAGCATCGTTGACTCAGTTCATGCTACGGTGACTCGATTCCGAAGGGACTTTCAGTGCAATCATGTAGTGCGACCTTCATGAGACTTCATGATGTGGCTATGGAGCCCAATTGCACCAAAGTAGCACAGGAAGCGTTTTCAAAATTGCACCACATAATCACATTGATGTGAACAGACACCATTAAAAATAATGTGATTTCCCTTGTGATGTGACTCTGTATTACTTAAGTCGTATCACAAATCTCACCAGTGTGAACCAGCCCTAAAGCAATAAAGGATCAGCAGGTAATTTGTGTGTACATGCAGTGTTAGAAGGGATACAACATTGGGAAAACATGTATGCGTTACATGAATATATGTGTATAAAGGTGTTGACTGCGCTACCTTTAAAATCAATTTTTTACATCAGGAAACTCCTGTGGATACATTTTGGACTTTGCACTTTATAATTTGTATAAGTTTTTTTATTGATGAATTTGAGTGGTGATATTAAGAGTCATGTAAAATCACATATGTATATGTAAAAAATTGATTTGAAAGGTAGCGCAGTCAACACCTTATACACATATATTTTGCACAATTCTTTCACAGTTGGAGGAATAGTTTATTTTGACTGCAGCAACCAAGGGTTTTAATTTTTATTAAAATTTATGTAAATTATCTTAATATTTCACATCTAAAAACACATTGAGTGCGCCGGTGGCACACTTTCACATATCTGTTACATGAATATGTTTTTTTTTTTTTTTTTTAAATATGGTTTTGCCCAGACATATACATTTAAAGTGATTCTGTCCAGAGTCCTGTGTCTATACTCCGCTGCTCTGTTTATTGAGGCACATAGCCCAGGTCGGGGGTCGAGCCTGCATGAGTGCCCCCTAGAAGGCAACTTGCTATTTGGGCACTTGAAAAGGGGGGGGGGGGGGGCACGAGTACCAGCAGGCTCCCCAGAAGGAGGAGGTTCAGGGCCCTTCTGTGCAAAAACTATTGCACAGAGCAGGTATGTATAAGATGTTTATTAATTATTTTATGAAAAAATAAGCCTTTACAACCTCTAAGAAAAGGTGGCTGGAAAGGCAAGTATACATGCTTTTCTTTTACAGGCTTAGCTTTATAAGCTGTTAAAAGGGTCACGTTAAGAAGATGACCAGGCAATGCAAAGCAAAGGGCTGTAATGACCCCAAGTACAGAGCAACCTGGTATTCACAGAGTATCAGGAGACTTTGGGAAACTGCTTTCTGAAAAGCAACCAGTAAGAAACTACAGTATATTAGGGACCTGATCACTTTCTGCATACAAAAAGGCACACATTCGCGTTTATCTACTTACATTTTTTATAGTGAAATATTTTGCACTTTATAAAATATTAATCAAAAAATGTTAGTATATTGCACGTTTTTTCTGTGCTTAGATGCATAATGAAATTTTCGAAGACTTTTTAATATTTAGTCTTTACTATGGTGGCTGTTAAAATACAGTATGTGGGGGAATGGAGCATTATATTGCTTGAAAAGTAGTTTACAGGAGATGGGCGGAGCCTAGCGGAGCAGACATGCATTGTTAGAGCTCCGCACCGCTGAGGAGAGAAGAGAAGAACAAAGCGGAGCCTGCAGGCTCAAAAGGTATCCATTTGAACCTTTTTGCCCCAGGGAACAAACTCTGAAAGTTTGGGCAGGAAATATGGTACTGGGAGGAAACCGTGGCAGAAATAAAAATCACCTCACAAAGAGCTCACAGGCACTCACTGCAGCTGAAGCAGCTCCAGTCACCTCACAAGATACAGCATCAGGGCGCTCTCACAGACAGAAAATGTCACAGCAATACTCTCCATTTGAGTCAGATACAGAACAAATCCTCTCACAAACTTCTCCACAAGCCTCCTCAGCATCCCCAGTAATATTATTACAATTTGAAAAGATGCTTCATAAGGCTTTAAAACAAACCTCAGACCAAATAACAAAAAGCCTAACCAAAGAAATAAGAGAGCTGGGAAGCCGCACCGCAGCCTTAGAAATAAAAATGGATGAAATTATATTTACTTGGGTTGTAATTTCAAACAGAATTGGAACAATTAAAAGAAGAGAATTTAATACTTCAAACTAAGCTCGAAGATTACGAAAATAGAGCCAGACGTTCAAACTTGCGCATAAGGGGAATACCTGAAACTGTGACAGACCTGCAATCTACTATTACTGCTCTATTACAAGAACTAAAGCCAGATATCTCCATTGAACGTTTAGAACTGGACAGAGTACACAGAGCCCTCACAGCCAAAAAAAAAGATGGACCCCCACGTGATATAATCACAAAATTTCATTATTACAGAACGAAAGAACAAATACTAATTGCTGCAAGAGAAAAAAAAGGAACTTAATTTTCAAGGACACAATTATCAAATTTTTTGCTGACCTATCCCAACTTACTATTACTAAAAGACGATTCAAGAAACCCCAACTAATGGAACTGCAACGCCACAACATTATGTATCAATGGGGCTTCCCCTTTTCAGTCAGATTTAACTACCAAGGTACAATTTACAGAAGCAGATCAGCAGATGAACTACAACAAACCCTTTTAAAATTAAATCTGACAGAACCCACAAGCAGCAACTCTCCCACACGCAGAAGAATGGCATCATCTTCACCTTCAGGCAGCACAAAATTTCAGAACAAAATGGGAATCATCATTCTCACAAAAGAGGCCGTTATGCCACATCATCCATGGACCAAGAAGATTCAATGGACTGACATCCTAATTCCTGATATCTCTTCATTTATTATACTAAGATATGGTTCTCTATAAAAAACCTGTATTTATAACTGAATGTAACTGCATTCTGATAGTCACACACTGTGTGGGATCATGTTACATTCCAGTGATATTTCTTATTACTTCTGATTCATATAGCCTTAGAATATATAAGTGAAATAAGGAAATTCTTGTTCAGTTATATATTATCAGGTAATAACAATAGATTTTATTACTTTTTAGGACAAATATATTCAATAATCCAGAAGTAATGGAAGCTTTTTCTTTCTTTTCTTAAAACAAATATATTATTACCTAACTAGTTCCTAGAATTATGTTTTTGTTTATTCTAATCTGAAGCAATACAACCTCAATTTTATGAGTTAACATATCTAAACAGTTACATATGAATAAAATATGTAATTGTTTATTCTAAAAGGGTTAAAATCCCAAAATAATTCAAACTATCTTCATCAATACCAAAGTTATTAACAGTACCTTTCTAACTGAATTATTTAGCCTAGGGCAAGACTAACAAATATACAACCACCCTGGAATAAATAATTTCAACAAAAACTATATTCTGCACTCCAATTAATGAAACATCATTTTGATGTCTTTTGACATAGCACTTCTCTCCTGTAAGCGGAAGATCCGTGTACCCCCATTAGCTCTCCTCATTCTCCCAACCATATTATGTGGGAGTGTGACGAAGGCACTTATTCCCCTGAGAGAGATATTTATTCTCTTTCACGGGTAAATTGTGATTACTTGCAAAAAATAATTTATACAATGTATCATCTAATCTCATATGTTTTTTGTTTACCCTTTACTCCAGAATTCACTGGTTTCTTTTCTATCTATTCATCTCTTCAGTCCACACAGGTTGATCTGCGCAGTCAGCTCTGCATAACAAAAAGCAAGTCAAAACTATTTGATCTGTTGCCATGGCACCACTGAATATACTTTCCCTGAATGTTCAGGGAATAAATGTCCCTCAAAAAAGGACCAAAGCCTTCCGTACTTTCCATAATAAGAAGGCTCACATAGTATGCCTCCAAGAAACACACTTCACCAAAGATTCTACTCCAAAATATATTTCTCCTTTTTATCAACAAATTTACACGGCTTCTGCCTGTACCAAGCAAAGGGGAACTCTAATTGCATTTCACTGATCCACACCATTCACCTTATCATCAGAAATTAAAGACCCAGAAGGTAGATACCTGATACTCATGGGTTATATAATGGATACAGCAATCACGGTGATTTCCTACTACGCTCCTAACAAACAACCTACACCATTCCTCTCACATATATTACAAGTGATTAATACACACAAAATAGGAACAGTGATAATGTGTGGGGATTCGAACCAGGTCCTCCTCCCATTTCTAGATAAATCACCTTTTACACCATCCAAAATAACCTCTAGATTACCTTTTTCTCAACTTCTTTCCAAATACAATCTGGTAGTTTCGTGGAGAGAAAGTAACCCAATGAAAAAGAAATTCACTTATTTCTCGCACCCTCATCAAACCTTCACCAGAATAGATCATATTTTTCTAACAATAGGAATGATACCAGAAATTATTGCATCAGATATAATTCCGATTCTGTGGTCTGACCATAATGCAGTATACACTACTATAGCCTCAGCCATACCAAAAGCGCATGACCCAACGTGGTACTTACCGGACATAATGCTCAAACACCCACTACATCAGATGGCCATTGAACAAACTTTAAAGGAATACATATCAATTAATAATACAACAGACATCTCCCCAATAACACTGTGGGAAGCTCATAAGCCTGTCTTGCGTGGTACAATACAAAGACAAATGGCACTATTTAAAACGGGAACGCAAAAATCTAGCAAAAAAACTAGAACTCAATTTTAATGCAGCCTACATATCATTTCAAGATAATCCATCTCAGAGTACAAAATCTCATCTGGAAAAATCTATCTTGGAATACGATCTATTTCTCACTGAGTCAGTTGATAAATCCCTCAAACGCTCCAAACACAATTTCTACATGAATACAAACAAACCAGGTACATATTTGGCTCGGGCATTAAATTCAACTAACAAATCTTTCAAACCAATACGTTTGAAATTATCAAAAAATGTTTACACTTGTAATCCAGTTAAAATAGTCCATAAATTTCACTCACATCTCGCAACTTTATACAAGACAAACAATGAATTTAATACTACAGAGGCTGAATCCTTCTTCTCAAAAATAACCTTACCTGAGTTATCTCAGAATCAAAAAAGCAGTTTGGATGAGCCTAGAACTATAGATGAAGTTGCTAACGCCATAAAAGACCTAAAACTTAACAAAAGACCAGGCCCAGACGGCTACTCGGCTTTATACTATAAAACATTCTCAGAAATACTCTCTCCCATTCTCACTGAAAGTTTTAACAAACTTCTAGATGGACATTCTTTTCGGCAAGAAACACTAATGGCAATTGTTTGCATGATCCCAAAACCCCTTTCCGATGATACTTCCTGTGTGAATTATCGGCCTCTCTGTTAAACCTCGATATTAAATTATTAGCAAAAATAATAGCAAAACGCCTCAATAGCATTATAGGAAAATTAATACATAGAGATCAAGTAGGCTTCATGCCAAATAGACAGGCAGGCGATAATATACACAGGGCAGTGTTATTGGCACATATTGCTAAAAAACGGAAAATCCCTTTATGTTTTCTATCTCTCGATATTAAGAGGGCATTTGACACAGTATCCTGGCAATATATGCAATATTCATTACAAAAATGGGGTTTTGGACCCCACTTTTTAACATGGATCAAAGCATTATATAATAAACCCAAAGCCTATATAAAATATGCTGGATACAAATCTGAAGCCTTTAATATCGAAAGAGGTACCCGACAGGGTTGCCCATTATTTGCCCTTATACTCGAACCCATGGCCCAATACATCAGAACAAACCAAACTATAACTGGCATTGAAGTAGGAGGCATTACACACAAATTATGTATATTTGCAGACGATATATTACTTTTTCTATCATCACCACAGGTCTCTGGTCCTAACTTAATACCAGCTCTTGATGGATTTGCAGCCCTATCCGGCCTTATGATTAATCCTAAGAAATGCCTAGTGCTTAATATTTCACTCACAAACATGGAATTGATCCCGGCTAGGGCTGCACTTCCATTCACATGGGCAGAAAAATCAATCCCATATCTTGGAATTCATTTAACAGCATCTCATTCTGACTTATTCTCAACCAATTATCCTCCTGTGTTAAGACAGATCACAAATCTAATAAAACAATGGTCGCAACTTCCTTTATCCTGGATAGGGAAGATTAATGCAATCAAAATGACTATTCTACCCAAATTGCTTTATCTATTCAGAGTCCTCCCTATTCCAATTCCTTCCTATTTTTTGAGAATAGTACAAAAAAGAGCAACTTCGTTTATATGGGGCTCTTCTAAACCACGTATACCTATACACACACACACTACATCTTCCCAAAAATAAAGGAGGCCTGGGATACCCTAATTTTACTAACTACTACAGAGCAGCACATTTGGCTAGTCTGTCCAAATACCATGCAAAACAGGAAATCCCATTATGGGTATTTATAGAGGCTTCAGAAAATGACCCTCTATTAATATCAAATTTATTATGGCTTGATCCTAAAGACCGCTTTAAAATTCATAATCCCATAACTAAACACTTCTTATCTCTCTGGGATAAACTAAAAACCAAATATCAGTTACAATCTCCACACAATCCTCTCCTTTCTTTTATCAGAAATCCGGCCTTTTATCCGGCATGGATCTACCCAATTTCTTTTAAAGCTTGGACAACATCAGGCATTCAGACACTAAAGGACTTCATAGCATCTAAATCATTCCTTTCATTCCCATCGCTTAGAGAAAAATATGATCTACCAAACTCTGAGATATTTAGATATCTCCAAATCAAAAATTTCTATACACCATTCCTAAAGGGGGATACACCATTATCCCAATTATCCATTTTTGAATCAATCTGTACAAAAGATCAATTTGCTAAAGGTACAATTTCATCACTTTATAATCAATTATATGGAGTAGCAAATCTTAATAGACCCGCTTACGTTCAGAGGTGGGAGGAGGACCTGGGACGAACTTTAGAAGACACGGACTGGTCTAACATATGGCTCACATCTAAGTCATCTTCACCCAACATCTTAGCACTGGAGACAAATTATAAAGTCCTAACTCGCTGGTACCTTGTACCCGCTAGAGTGGCAAAATATTCACCTAATACCTCAGCTCTTTGTTTTCGAGGATGCCCAGAAATAGGCACATATTTACACATATGGTGGACGTGCCCAGTAATCCAAACCTTCTGGAAGGAAGTCTTCGTGATTGCATCTAAAATATTTAAAAAAATAATACAACCAGATCCATATTTAACTTTACTTAATCTAAAACCGAATGGTTAACACTCTCTCAATTCAAACTTATGATCCAACTAATAACGGCTGCAAAACAAACAGTGGCCAAGGCATGGATATCTCCTACATTGGTACTAGCAGAAACAATTCACAGAATGAATAATACAATGTCCCATGCTAAGATGGTAGCCATCGATCAAAATCAAATTCCAAAATTTGAAAAACTTTGGCATCCTTGGATAAAACAACAGTTACTGTCAAACTTCAATGACTCTGTCCTGTTGCCATGGTAACAGATTAAATGACTTACAGAGACACCCATTCTAAGGCTTCAAAGAGAACTAAAAAGAATAATAAACTGACGAGCGGGACAACCTTGTGGACCATACCTCTACCTTTCAAACCTTTTTCTTCTTTCTCTTTCCTTTTCTCCACCTTACGATTAAAGCTCATTATCAGAATTTATTTGACCTATATACACTCTACTTGTAAACAATATGTATAGTAGGTATAAATCATTTAAATACCTACAAAAGTAACTAAGGAAATGATATATATATCTCTTTAATTTAGGTTTATGTGAACCCAATGTTTAATATTTGAAATTTCATGATATTTACCTATATAAACCCTACTGTAAAACAATGAGCTTACTTTATAGATCCTTGTAAACTTACTTTATGTATCTTTATAACATTGTATACTCAATAAACTTCTTTTGACAAGGAAAAGTAGTTTACAACAGCTAGGGCCTGAGTAGGGCCAAATTAAGAGAGGGCAACCCACATCATTACCACCACCAAGAGCAGACATGGTTTTACCAAGTGGCCCCCCCACAAACCTTCACTGAGCTCTCCAACCAAACTTCCTTGTCAAATCCCAAACAGATTTGAAATCTAGAATATATGATGTGTGCCATGTCCAGTGTGCAGCAGCATGTGTGCTGCGTATGGTGTATGCAGTGTCTAGTGTGTGGTTGAGAAAGAGGCTGAATACCCAAAAATGTGTTGCCTACCTCCCACAGCATTTTTTACTGAAAACGTGGAAAATTTACTGACGAAACTTTTTTTACTGGCAACCTGAAAAATTACAGAACTATTAAAATTAAAAACAATCAATATTTATCACTTCCCTACCCGCCCATTGTCATATGACATCCACAGATGGGATTTCCTATCGTGGGCGGGCATCATATGACATCCTTCGCTTCCTGGCTGTAGCCGCCGCGTCACAGAGGAGCCAATGCGTGTGCCCCGGCAGCCGCGATGTCCGGCGGGCACTAGCGATCACTTGTTACAGAGCAGGGCCGTGGCTCTGTGTGTGTAAACTAAGTAGGAACACCGATCAGTCTCCTCCCCTAGTCATTCCCCTCCCCCTACAGTTAGAATCACTCCCTAACACATTTAACCCCTTGATCACCCCCTAGTGTTAACCCCTTCCCTGTCAATGACATTTATACAGTAATCAGTGCATATTTATAGCACTGATCGCTGTATAACTGTCAGTGGTCCCAAAATAGTGTCAAAAGTGTCTGATCTGTCCGCCGCAATGTCACAGTCACGATAAAAAAAAAAAAAAAAAAAAAACACAACACCACAGCATTACAATTTATCAGTCCTTGATTAAAAAAAAAAAAAAAAAAAAAAAAAATTGCAGATTTTTACAAATTGTCCATGAATCTACCGATGGTTGGTAACCCTGCCTGTGTCCCCTGTACGCGAGGCAGCTGGCTCATTGGTGTGCGTTGGGAGCTCTGCATGTGCATCCTCTTTTTTATTTTTACATGGAAGTTGATGCTTTTTTATTCTCAACAAAAGTGACCTTAATTGCTGACATTGCCCTGCGCGCAGCTCTTCTGTTTTTCTCCTGATCTAAGGCTGGTCCTTGCCAAGATGGTTCATGGATGCTGTGTGATGTCTGGCTGATTCTGATCTAAAGAACATTCTATATTCAGTATGTCCAAACCCTAAGATGAAATCCTTAAGGCTGTATACTTCATGGTCACACAAGGTCCATTAAAGGAGTTGTAAAGGTAGAAGGTTTTTTACCTTAATGCATTATATGCATTAAGGTAAAAAGCCTTCTGTGTGCAGCAGCCACCCCGGCACCCCTAATACTTACTGGAGCCCCATCTCTGTCCACGAGTGTCTCAGCCGTCTGGGACTCTCCTCCTGATTGGCTGAGACACAGCAGGGGTGCCATTGGCTACCGCAACTGTCAAAGTCTGTTAGCCATTCAGGAGAGAGGGGACGGGGCCGAACTGCTGCTCCGTGTCTGAATGGACACACAGGAGCTGCAGCTTGGCTCAAGTGCCCCCATAGCAAGCTGCTTGCTGTGGAGGCATTCGACAGTAGAGAGGGGCCAGGAGCAGTAAAGAGGGACCCAAGAAGAGGAGGATCCAGGCTGCTCTGTGCAAAACCACTGCACATAGGAGGCAAGTAGAAATTTTTTTTTTTTTTTTTTTTTAAAAACAAGACTTTTCAATCACTTTAAGCCTCCATCTACCCTCCTAGACTTTTTTCCCCCCATCTCCTAACAGTTCACTAGTTAGAGCAACACAAAAGGGGGACTTTAAAAAAGGTGCCAAAATGAGTTTACAACTATGTCACATAGTAAAAAATATATTTTATTCAATATCAGGTTTAAAAAAAAAAAAAAAATGTTATCTTAAAAATTATCACATTGGCATTCTGCTCTACAGGTTTCACCCAGAAGTGCTTTCTCAGGAGGGAGACTTAAAGTGGTTGTAAACCCTTACAGACTACTTTCACCTACAGGTAAGCCTAGATTAAGGCTTACCTGTAGTTGCTTGAAATATCTCCTAAACCTACACAGTTTAGGAGATATTTACTATTTCTCCGAACGATGCGGTCTTCTGCGCATTTGCCAATGTATTCGGCGCATGTGCACTCTTGAAAGGGCACGCTGTGCCGTTTCAAGCCGGGGTCATGCCGTGATGTCACGTGACTCCGGCCAGTCACAGAGCCGGAGTTCGCAGCTCCGGAAGGAAGAGGGGTGAAGAATGGACGCTCGCTGCCAGTGAGGAAATCGGGGACATCGCAGGCTCCTGTGTCAGGTAAGTGACACATAATAAGCTACTATGCGATGCATAGTAGCCCATTATGCCCACCAGGGTTTACTGCCTCTTTAAGAGTGCTGCATAAAGATGTGCAGCATTATAAGTGAAAAAGACAAAAGTTTATAAATATTTACAGTAGTTGTATTATATTTCATTACAATTATCTTTTTGCCATTTAGACATAAAACTTTACAAAAATAGCCATACATTAAATATTTTGAATTAAGAAAAGCGCTGCAGTTGCGCCTATATGAAAGGGGCTATAGCAAAAAATGCCTCAAAAGGGCCTATAATAGAGCCAAATATCAAGATAGGGTATCGCTTATCCATGGCAAAAAACTAGAAAGTCAGATGTTGGGGTAAGAATGATTACTTGTTTTTCAGGACAACAGAAACAAGTCCGTCAAATAATGCAGAAATATTGGTATCTACTAATGGCCGCTAATACCATATCAAAACATATAAAAGCATACCCTGAGATTACCGTCAAAAGCTCAAAATCATAAAAAAAAAAAAAAAAAAAAAAAAGAAGAGGACAAAATTGGTCCACAGCCACTACTCTTAAAGATAGGAAAAAAAAACAGATTGAAAAGGAACCTTTGCCTGTAATGAATGCAATTTTTCAGCTATATTTAAAGGGCTCAAAAAATCACGTTGCCTAAAAGGACATATTTTCAGATCACAATTTTTGGCAGATTGCCAATCAGTGGGAGTAGTCTAGGTTATGTTATGCAATTGTGGAGCTATATGGGGAAAACAGAGATCACAAATTCGATGAAAAAAAAAAAATGGTATCAGGTTTCCCTAGTTTCCAAGAAAAAAAAAAAAAAAAAATGGATACACCAATCAGTAGACACATGGGTCTTTTTCACAGATTCGATTGATCAAAAATGCATTTCTTTGCCCTAGAATACGTACCACAGAATGAATGAGGGGGTGATAACGACAAGTTGCTTTTATAGGGAGAGGCTCGCTGGATTCACAACTTGTCGGCCCTAAAATACCCTGGATTAAAATTATGCCCTCAGTTACAAACCATTTTTGTTACAAAAGGACCATTGTTTCATCCAAATTCTCCACATTGTATCTGTCATACTCCTTTGCTCAACTGGACTGGCATACCAATACTGCCAGTTTAATTTAGTTTGTGTTGATGTCAATACATGTACAAAATTTGATCTGATAGGTATTGCTTCATTATGCTTGTAATTGAATTAAGATGGGCTTTTTACTCTATTTTGAGGATGTAGGAACAAGTCGAATTAATCCTATTTTTTAATTATTTTATATATTCTTCATCTGTCTAAAAATTATTTTTCATTTATACAACCAGTTTGATAGTACGATTGAGAATTTCCCATGACAGGTCTTAATTGGCACAGGCGACCATACAGACGCCCGGGGCACTTGCTCCTTTGGTGTTCAACCAATCGCTTCTAGCAGGCTTGAGCCCTTATTTGTATGACTGGTGAGTGGCTACTGGGACAACTCTCAATTACCATCTAATGACTGGGGCATTTCCCTTAACCTCCTGAATCATCCATTGAAAGTTGCCATGCGTTATGACGCACAGGGGTTGGCCTTGGTTGTTCCATCGGCCACCCGTGTGCATTATGGACATGGATTTTCCAACATGGTGATGTTGGTCATTATCCGCCTGATGCCACTTCCGCCCTACTAGACCGGCGCATGCGCACCAACATCAAATTGACGTCCGCGTCCTGCTGGTGATATCAGGGGCCATCGGGATGAGGAGAATACCAATTGTGGCAATCAGCCACCATTCACTGACAGAGTTTGTGAAAGGGCCTGCACCTCTCTTCTCCCTCTTTTTAATAACTGTGAACCCTATCCGGGATAGGAAAGAACTTTTGCCAACGATTCTGCACTGGTTTATGATCATGCTGCCCTCCACTTGGGATCTGCTGCCCCCACTTGGGATCTTCTGGTCACCAGTTCTTGGGGGGAGGTTTTTCTCACATCCAAGCCAAGCTGTCTCACAGCTATAGGGGGGCATGTGCTTGATCTCTCCCCAGCCTGGTTGATACAGGAGCTCCATTTTAACCCCTGCACTGTTTTTCGATATACTACTTGAAACATATACATTTAGCTTTCCCTCTAGGATTTTTTTTGGCTGATTCCGAGTTGGAGGTTGATTCAAATAAACCCCCACAGTAGAAGGGATCGTCGCTGGTATTGTTCCATCTCGGGGTGTGTTTATTCAGAGCATACCACCTATGCTTTCCCTCCTTCTTAAATTTCAGTGTCTGAATACCCTTTTCACTGGGAAAAGGGGAATCAATTGGTTGCATTCCAATGTAATACGATTAAGGTAAACTTCTTAAATACAGACAAATTGATCTCTGCTCAATTGATCAGAGTTACTCAAACACCTCTTTATATACTTTAGCTGATTTTTTTTGTCTTCTCCTTATGGTTGCACAATGTCCCGTGGGCCTTGGCTGGATAGGAACTCATGTACTCAATTGATTCAAGTTGTGAT
The DNA here is from genome assembly GCF_042186555.1 of Aquarana catesbeiana. NCBI lineage: Eukaryota > Metazoa > Chordata > Amphibia > Anura > Ranidae > Aquarana > Aquarana catesbeiana. The sequence goes on from NC_133327.1 coordinate 572,022,842, forward strand.
TTTTAAGCATCCAGTAGGCCCTTCTTAATTCAAAATATTTAATGTATGGCTATTTTTTGTAAAGTTATGTCTAAATGACAAAGATAATTGTAATGAAATCTATAATACACCTACTGTAAATATTTATAAGTGTTTGTTTTTTTCATTTATAGCATCATCTTTATTCAGCACTCTTAAAGCGGTTGTATACCCGCCGTTTTTTTTTTTTTTTTTCCCCTACACCTGCAAGGGAAAAGGCATAATGAGCTAGTATGCACCGCATACTAGCTCATTATGAGATACTTACCTTAGAACGAGGCGCCGGCATCTCACCTGGTCCACGCCGAGGGAGCTGACATCTCCCCTCGGCATGTCTTCTAGGTATCGCGGCTCCGGCGCTGTGAGTGGCCGGAGCCGCGATGTCGTCACTCCCGCGCATGCGCGCGGGAGACTTTTGCCCGGCAAGCTCCGGAGTTTGCTGGGCTGTCAGCCGAGAATCCTCTGTGCGCATGCGCCGCTGCAGTCAGCGGCTCATTGCGAGGGGAATATCTCCTAAACCTTACAGGTTTAGGAGATATCTTTTTTACCTACAGGTAAGCCTTATTATAGGCTTACCTGTAGGTAAAAGTTAAAAATAAAAAGGTATACAGCCACTTTAAGTCTCCTGAGGAAGCTCCTCTGGGTGAAACATGTAGAGCAGAAGTGGCTGCATTGTTGTATGAATTGCATGTCAATGTGATAATTATTTATATTTTTTAAACCTGGTACTCAAAATATATATTTTTTTTACTATACGTGACACAGTTGTAAACTCATTTTGGCACCTTTAAAGTCCCCCTTTTGTCTCCCTATATTTGCTTGTAAATTGGAATGTGGTACCTGTTTCGGTCTCTCATTGCCCAAAACCTGGTATCTATAGTTAGAGCAACAGTTTGTGGGTCTTTTTTTTTGACAGCACATTGCAGCACAAATGACACACAACACTAGACAATACACAGCAGCACTTAGCCTTTTTTTTTTTTATAAAAGTAGTTTGTAAGGGACATTTGTTTTACTATGACATTAAAACAAACCTATCGCTCTTTCTTGACTGCAAAGCCATAAGTCTGACTTAGCAGGAGGCTGGTTGACTACTGTAGAGAGACCTCTGCTTCCACAGAGAACAGTGATTCTTCTCTGCAGCTTCCTGCTCATGAACACGATTTTCTACTAATTAGTTGCTTTATGCAAGAAAAAAAAAAAAAAAAAAAAAAAATGGATCCTGTCCTTTAAAGCATGTTATACTGCACATTGCTTGTGCTGTGTAATTTGGCCCCCTGTAACACCTGAAATACCTGGCTGATCCTGCCTGGCTGCCAGGCGCTCTGAAGTCAGGTATCGACAGCATTTTTTTTTTTTTAATAAAGCATGTACGCCGTCATCTAGCATTAGAAAACAGAGGAGTGTATAAAGTGGGCAGAGTGACTTAACCACTTTAACTAAATAAACTTTTCTCATCTTTACTTTGGAGCCTTTTCTTTGTAATGTACGGGCTAATAAAAGATATCGCCAGGCTTCCAACCTTAGCAGGCATTCTCAAAGTTGCCGCCTATCTCATTTTCTGTCTCATGTCACCTACTGTCTCGATTCCAGCCTTACTATGCAAACTAGACTGATACGGCGCCCTAATTTTAAAATGAACCTATCCAAGTTGGAAGCCCTGAATATCTCATTTCCTTAATTCCCAATACATAACAGTGAAACATACCTTCCCATTCAAATGGTCAGAATCGCATATCCGATACTTAGGGACAAACATACAGTCGCAACTAGCTAGAATCTTTGAACCTAACTTTAGTCTTCTGGCTAAAATAACATCAGACCTTCGGAAGTGGGATAAAGAAGCATTCATGTAGTTTGGCCGAAATAGCGTCCTGAAGATGAATTTCCTACCGAGAATTTTTCAACTATTACAAACTTCCTTCCACCTAGCTTTTTTAAAGACCTGAGTGCTAGCTTTCTCTCTTACCTATGGAAAGTGAAGAAGGCCAAGATTAAAAGGACAACTTTCTCCCTGCCAACACATATTCCCAGACCCTGTCACATGGCAGTTCACATGGCATGACTTCTGGACTGGTGTACCCAAAAGCAGAACAAACATTGGATTGCCCTAGAACACTCTCTCTTGGACTTTCTCATCAAAGACCTACCATGCCCTTTTCAAAGATAATCTGGAGTGGGTGACTAGGGACAAAAAGAAGGCACATTTATTAAATACCTTCTTCAGCTCTGTGTATACAAAAGGAGCATGAGGGAGCTTAAGTCCATAATGGGGATGGTATTGACACAGCCCTGAATGATCCACAATGGCTCAAAAGTGACATGGTCCAGAAATATTTAGACAGACTAAAGGTGGATAAAGCACCTGGACCAGATGGCATCCACCCACGGATCCTAAAAGAATTGAGCCCTGTCATTTCAAAGCCATTGTTTCTAACTGAGGGATTTGTTAAGGACTGGAATAGTACCACTAGATTGGCCTAGGGCCAGTGTGGTGCCTATATTTAAAAAGGGATCAAAGTCTTTACCAAGTAACTATAGACCTGTTAGTTTAACTTCTATAGTTGGGAAGTGTTGGAAGGCAACATGATTTAATATCATATTTCTGGAGTTTCTCTTGATACAACCAAGCCTTTGCTTTCTTGGGGGCGGTCTGGAATGTCTTTGTAGCATATCTGAAAGAATAGATCAGGCCTCCATCAAGGCTGGAAAACTTTGCTCCGGACCGTCTGTTATCACGCTATACAAGCAAACTTGAAAGGGACCATAGCTGATAAGATGATTGATGAATGTCCTGCTACAGAAGATAAAAGGACCAAAAGACATTGAAGATAGACAATGCTGCCCCTAGAGGCCAATATAGCAGGACGGACAGT
>NC_133327.1:572026235-572053735 GCF_042186555.1 Aquarana catesbeiana
AGTCAACAATCGAGAAGACTTCACCAGAGTGAATACAGAAGGTTCACCACAAGATGTAAACCATTGTTGAGCCTCAAAAACAGGAAGGCCAGATTAGAGAGTTTGCCAAACATCTAAAAAAAGCCTTCACAGTTCTGGAACAACATCCTATGGACAGATGAGACCAAGATCCAACTTGTACCAGAGTGATGGAAGGAGAAGAGTATGGAGAAGGAAAGGAACTGCTCATGATCCAAAGCATACCACCTCATCAGTGAAGCATGGTGGTGGTAGTGTCATGGCATGGGCATGTATGGCTGCCAATGGAACTGGTTCTCTTGTATGTATTGATGATGTGACTGCTGACAAAAGCAGCAGGATGAATTCTGAAGTGTTTCGGGCAATATTATCTGCTCATATTCAGCAAAATGCTTCAGAACTCATTGGACAGCACTTCACAGTGCAGATGGACAATGACCCTAAGCATACTGCGAAAGCAACCATAGAGTTTAAGGGAAAGAAGTGGAATGTTATGCAATGGCCAAGTCAATCACCTGACCTGAATCCGACTGAGCATGCATTTCACTTGCTGAAGACTAAACTGAAGGGAAAATGCCTCAAGAACAAGCAGGAACTGAAGACAGTTGCAGTAGAGGCCTGGCAGAGCATCACCAGGGATGAAACCCAGCGTCTGGTGATGTGTATGCGTTCCAGACTTCAGGCTGTAATTGACTGCAAAGGATTTGCAACCAAGTATTGAAAAGTGAAAGTTTGATGGATGATTGTTATTTTTTTATGTGATTTTAAAAGTTTTTATCTTGTAAGTGCAACTTGTCTATTTGGGGGCTTTGAATAAATTTGTATACGGAGAACACTATGGTCTCTATACTTATTATTTACATGTCCTGAACTCATGGAATCTTTAGCTGGGAGATGATCCCCATTATTTGATTGTTAATCTGTCCTATTACTTTTGGTCCCTTAAAAAGTGGGAGGCACATATACAAACTGTTGCAATTTCTACACTGTTCACCTGATTTGGATATACCCTCAAATTAAAGCTGAAAGTCTGCAGATAAAGCACATCTTGTTTGTTTCATTTCAAATCCATTGTGGTGGTGTATAGAGCCAAAAAGATTACAATTGTGTCGATGTCCCAATATTTATGGACCTGACTGTATATACCCTCTGCAAAGTTCAAAGAGATGCTCAACCATCCACTTGTGGGGCCCATGTCTGTCATCAAATCCATTTTTAGAAATGCAGCCCTCTCACCGAACCCAAGCCTGCTGACATCGGTCATCGGTTCTCCCCCAATTTCCCCATACGATAACAAATAAACAAACAATCTCATTCTCTAATTTCAGGTGGCCTGTTTTTTTTTTTTTTGGGGGGGGGGGGGGGGGTGTTCAGTTCTCTCACCACAACCAACCCATGTCTGAAGTAACTGTAAACTCTGCTTTTGGCCCATGACTTGACCTTTACAAAGTGTAAGCAGTTGGCCACTCACCTCAAGATGTTCTTCTGCCCACGCCAAGATTTCCGCCAGCTCACTACCTTTGAAACCTATTGCCTGGATAAAACACCTCTGTGTCATTGTCCATCGCTGTTCTACAACCTTGTGGCCTCAGATCTCCATACACATGACCTCTCAATCCTTCACAACAGGAACACGAGTTTAAGACTTCCTTCCCCAGTCGCAAAAAATACAGAATTTTGCCCTTTGCCCATATAACTGCCAGAGCCAATAACTACCAATAAAATGTATACAAAATCATGACTCATTGGTGCGAGACCCCTGTAGTTTTGCGTAAAATCAATCCGACTGCCCCCCTTGTGTTGGAGGTGTAACCAGGAAGTCAGAACACCATATTTTGTTCTTGCCCTAATATACGCAACTTCTGAATGCAAGTTACTGATACTATTTAAAGGGTGACAGATGCATCTCTCACGAAAAAAAAAAAAAAAAAAAAAAAAAAAAGTTAAAGATCAGTACTCACTATTAGTTACCACAACACTGGGTGTTAAATATACCCATGTGGTGTCCCAAGATTTGCAGGCTCATCAATAATAGGTGCGGTCTCTGTGCCTAAATACTAGAGAAAGAAAATTCCAGGGGAAAGATTCCACTGAAAAAAGAGACAAGTGGACCAGGCTGCTTAAATAAGGGATACATTTTATTAGAAAAATATGTTTAATACAAAAAAAAGCCAAGACCCAGGTACCCAACACCAAGATCATATTAAATATAGACGTTGTCTGTTTTTTTGAGGAAGAGGAAGAGGAAGAGGAAGAGGAAGAAGAATGCCCTGCAGGGGGCAGCCACCCTATTGCATCACACAGCAGAGCTAAGCAGATGCAGGGCGCTGCTGACTCCCCACATATTTTGAAAAGTTCTTTGGTGTGGGCCTTTTTTTCAAGTGTGCAGCAGATCGCACCGTTGCTGTTTGCAACATATGTCTGAAGCGTATCAAGCGTGGTCAAAACAGCAGCCGTTTGGGCACCACATGCTTGACCAGACATATGACGACCTCCCATGCAGCCCGTTGGCAACAGCACTTAAAAGACCCACAAAGAACAAGGCAGGCCTCTCCTTGCTCCACATCAGCTGGGATCTCCAACCCCACTATACCTCCAGTCCTCTCAGAAACCTGCACTGAGAGGAATGAAGGTATAGAAATAGGTGTCCCAAGTGCTTGTGGCCAATCTGCTAGCGGTACACCAACATCAAATTTTAGCAGGCAAATTTCCCTACCCCAGTTGCTTAGTTTCTTTTCGAAATAAATTCGGTCCCAGCCATCCACATGCTCAGCGTCTGAATGCTAGCTTGGCCAAATTGCTAGCACTGCAACTGCAGTCTTTTCAGCTGGTAGACTCTGCCCCCTTTCGTGAATTTGTGGTATGTGCGGTACCTCAGTGGCAGGTTCCCAAACGCCACTTCTTTTCACGGAAGGCCATTCCAGCTCTCTACCAGCATGTGGAAGTCAATGTCTTGGCCTCATTGGACAGGGCGGTCAGCAGTAAGGTGCATGGACAGGGATGTTACCTTTCTTCACGGTGCACTGGGTAACTCTGCTGGCAGCTGGGAAGGATGCAGGACAGGGTTCAGTATTGTTGGAGCTTGTTCCGCCACCATGCCTCCAAAATGCTAGTGGTGATTCTGCCACAGCTCTCTCCTCCACCCCCTCCTCCTCTTCTTCCTCTATGGCCTCTTCTCCTATTTTCTCCTATGATCCAGCAGTGCTCCGTAAGTGGTCAAGGGCCTACGCAAGTACTCAGGCAAAAAGATGCCATGCGGTGCTTGAGTTGGTCTGCTTAGGGGACAGGAGCCACACTGGGGCATAGATTCTGTCAGCTCTGCAGGCTCAGAGGTGGTTGACGCCACGCCAGCTTGAGCCAAGAATGGTTGTATGAGACAATGGCACCAACTTCCTCTCTGCCCTCCGACAGGGACACTTGACCCATGTTCCCTGTTTGGCTCACGTCCTGAATTTAGTGGTGCAGCGGTTCTTGAGCAGGTACCCTGGCTTACAGGATCTCCTGAGGCAGGCCAGGAAAGTCTGTGGTCATTTCTACAGGTCATATAATGCCAGTGCTCGGCTGGCTGACATTCAAAGAGAATGCAACCTGCTCAAGAACCGCCTCATTTGTGATATGCCCACTAGGTGGAACTCAACGTTGGCAATGCTGCAGCAGCTGCACACGCAGCAGAGGGCTATCAATGAGTACCTGTGTGAGTATGGCACCAGGACAGAGTCAGGGGAGCTTGGCTTTTTATGCCACGCCAGTGGCTACTGATCAAGGATGCATGCACTGTCCTGTCACCATTTGAGGAGGCCATGAGGATGGTGAGCAGTGACAGTGCATGCATCAGTGATACTGTCACTCTTGTCTTCCTGTTGGAGCACACGCTTCGTGGAATAATGGACAGGGCACTTGAAGCAGACTTCCTTACCTCTCAAGGCCCCCCTTTATCCAGATACTAGTATTCCTGCAGGCCTGCTGATCACAGAAGAAGGAAGAAGGGGATTGTGTCAGCATGGAGGTGGAGGATAACACTCAGCATCAGCAGCAGTCTGCAAGGGATCATTTGCAGTCCCCATAAACCCATGGTGTTGTACGTGGCTGGGAGGAGGCGGTTGAGCATCATGTGATCCTTAGTGACCCAGAGGGCTCAGGATCGAATGCCTCTGTAAACTTACGCTGCATGGCCTCCCTGACCCTGCAAAAGGATTCATGGTATCAAGGAGAGGGATCATTACTGGCTGGCAACCCTTCTTGATCCACGTTACAAGGGTAAGGTTGCAGAACTTATCCAGCCTTCGCAGAGGGAGCAGAGGATGAAACATCTTTGGGAGGCCTTGCAGAAAGGTTTGTGCAATGCGTTTCCAGAGCCTGGGAGGTTACAATTTCCTGGTGCTGGACAATGTGTTGCTGAGGCTTCGTTCAGTCACAGAAAGAGCGGTGGAGAAGGTGGCTGGCTGACCGATGCCTTCAGACAATTCTTCAGTCCTCAGCGCTCAGGTCTGATTGGTTCCAGCAACCATCGCCAGCATCCGAATTACATGGTGCAGGAATATCTAGGGGCAAGATCAGACTTGGAGACCTTTCCACCAGAACATCCACTGGGTTACTGGGTCTTGAGGATGGACCACTGACTAGAGCTTGCTCAACATGCAATTGAGATACTGGCCTGTCCTGCATCCAGCGTCCTTTCTGAATGCACATTCAGTGTTGCTGGAGGCTTTGTAACCGATCACAGAGTGCGCCTGTCCACAGGCTCTGTTGATCGGCTCACATTTATAAAAATGAATGAATCAGTCTTGGATCACCAGCTACCAAGCACCTGATGCTGATGTAACCGATTGATTTTTCTATGGATGTGGGAACCCTTGAAGACTGCATATGCTGAGTGACTATACTATTCCTCCTCAATCTTCATGATGATAGCTTCTAGGAATATTTTTGGTTCAGGGCACCACCACCACTGCCTAAGGCCCAATTTTTCTGCCCCTGTTTAACAGGGGCGTGTAATTACAATTTTTGATCTAATATTTCACAGCAGGGCCTGTTCCTGCACTCAACAAAAATATCTGAGGCTTTACAATGTTGTGCCACCACCACCACCACCGCCTAAAGCCCAATTTTTTTGCCCCTGTTTAACAGGGGCGCGTAATTACAATTCTTGATCTATTTCACAGCAGGGCCTGTTCCAGCACCCACCAAGAGTAACTGAGGGCTTACAGTGTTCTGGTACCACTAATACCTAAGGCCCAATTTTCCACAGAGTGTATAGGGCAGGCCGTATAGTATATACAGGCAATCCCCTATTTTCAAACATCCGACTTACAAACGACTCCTACTTAGAAATGGAGGGAGACAACAGGAAGTGAGGAAATCTACCCCTAGGAAGGGAAATTCTCTCCTGTAAGAGTTAATATGGGAAAAAGGTGTCTCCACTGATGCTTTATCACCAATCCTTGTTTCCCTAATAACCCAAAATTTTCTAAATCCAATTGTCATTGGGACAAAAAGTGAGGTGAAATCTTCTGAACAGGGGCACAGACAGCAAAACAAATGTTACAGGGGTGAGGATAACCCTTCCCTATGTTATCCAAAAAGCTTAAAAATAATTTTTTTGGCTGGAGCTACACTAATGCTGTGTACACACGACCGGACTGTCGACGGACTGAATTACGTTAGACTTTGACGGACTTCCATCGAATTGGACTTTACTACACACAATCACACCAAAGTCCGACGGATTCGACCGTGATGACGTACGACTGGACTAGAATAAGGAAGTTCATAGCCAGTAGCTGCCCTAGCGTCGGTTTTAGTTCGTCGGACTAGCATACAGACGGATTTTTCGACAGAACTCGAGTCCGTTGAAAAGATTTGAAACATGTTCTAAATCTAATGTCCGTCACATTTTCAACAGAAAAGGTCCGCTGCAGGTCCGATTAAGCCCACACACGGTCGAATTGTCCGACGAATTTGTTCCGTCGGACAAGTTTGGTCAAAAAGTCTGGCCGTGTGTACACGGCATTACAAAATGTACCTGTCCCAAATTACAAACAGATTCAACCAAAGAAAAAAAACTTACAGTGGCTATCTTGTTTGTAACCCGGGGACTGCTTGTATACTGCTGCTGTTCAGAGTATATAGGGCCTGGGGGCCCCAAGCCTTTTTTTTTTAACTTTGGGTGTGGGGTTCCCCTTAATATCCATAGGGCCTGGTAATGGGCTGGGGGGGGGGGGCATTACATTACAGCCACAAACAGTTTTAAATGACTTTTATTCCTTTAGAAATGTCATTTTGTGTAGGGACCGTTCTAAACACGGGAAAAATGCGCTACCTTACAGGCATACTATAGTTACCCCCAGGCACGATATTGAAAGGAATATTTCACTTTAAGCATTATTAAAATCACTGCTCTCGAAAAAACAGCCGTTTTTAAAAACATTTTGTGGCAGGACCCAGGTCCCCAAACACTTATGTCAATAACTTGCATATTAGCCTTTAAAATTAGCACTTTTGATTTCTCACGTTCGAGTCCCATAGACTTTAACGGTGTTCGCACAAATTTTTTGTCTGTTTGCATGTTTTGCCGCGAACCGAACCGGGGGGGGGGGGGGGGGGGATGGGGATGGGGGGTTGTGTTCGGCTCATCCCTAGTCCTAAGCTTCTTTATATCCAAGGTGATATCACATTTCATAGTGCACTCCAGACCAAAAGATTATTTTTTTTAAATGAATCTATAAAATGATTATTTGGCTGGAGCTAAAGAAGATTTTTTTTTTTTACTGCAGTTAAATGATTTCTTGCTGGAGCTAAATTAGATTTTTTTTACTGTTCTGCCTCTCCAAACTAAGCACTTGCAAGTGTGATCTACATGTACATAAGGAGAGCATGAATGAGAATCCCGCCTGTTCAAAATAGTAGCACTCACCGAGTGAATTTTTGGGAGGTGTGATCAAAAATTAGACTACATCAACACAGAAAAATAAAAAAATAAATAAATAGATCTCCACACACCTTCTTGAGTTAAACTACAAATATTTTATTTGCCTAGAAAAAGCGATATACATACATACATACATACATACATAGAGAAAACATCAATCCCTATATTTAGGCCAGAGGGGAAGGCCCCCAAAAAAAGGAGGAGATTCTCCCCTGTGGTCTAACCCAGCCCAATATCTAAAAACACAAACTGCGTAAATAAAAAAAAAAAAAAAAAAAAAGAAGGGGGGGGGGGGCGGACACACAAATCACACAGTCTGCAGACCTCATCATATATATATATATATATACATACATATACACATACACACACACATACACACACACACACACACACACACCTAAAGAACACACATAGGTCATCCATAGGACCAAAGTCCTGCAAACAATTCCTAGTGTGGAGAAGTGTATTTCCAAAAAAACAGGGTATATGTCACTCTCCCACAGTGGAATAAAGCACAGCCTAAAATGCACTAGATGATACCCACCCGAAAGGCTCCCAGTCATCAGTCAGTCAAATAAATGTGTATATATAGTACATCCTACTGATAGTCTTATCCTGCTGGATGGTATATAATTAAAGAGGAGGAAGCATTTTTCAAATACTCCAAGGGCTATATGCAAAAACAGGTTATTCAATTCTTTCCAAGTGTGAATCAATAGTACTAATTTCCTATTTTGTTAATCAGAAACTATTCCCACAACCTGCAGGTAATTCTCAGGATTCATCCTTAGTACACATGTGTAGTTGTATAGTAGCTTCACAGTCACTGGTTTATATAAGTTTTTCTCAAGACTGAATCGGAAACAAATCTGTCAGTGTATGTCTAATAGTTTCCAATTGCTAGCCAAAACGATAGTTATCCTTGGTATTCCAATGCACATCTGTAAGTATAATATTGGCTCCCGCTCTCCTCACATTGAAAGTGAACTAGGCAAGACACTGTGCAATAATCTCAGAGTATTACAAGGTATTAAACAAAGTTCGTAGATATTGAAACATAATGGAACAATCCTCCCAGATACATTTAATGTAACCAGAGTTCCTGCAGCCTGCGGGTAATTTCCAGTTTGTCAAGTTAAATATACACCTTATAGTGTGGGTTACTTACGGATCTGTTGATTTATACAGAGATCACTCAGAAAGATTGGGAATCGATCTGTATGTGTGTATCCAGTTGGTTGGATGTTCAAAAAAAAAAAAAAAAAAGGCTGTTTCTCTTCCTTTAGTTGTCTCCTTGTTTTAATATCTGTTAGCACAGTGTATTGCAAATCGAGGGAGGGCATATGTAGTTCTCCTGCGGGAGTTTTTGTATAGCCAGTATGTACAATGTCCTGTCACCAATCCTCTTTCTCTCTTCCTCCCCCCCAAGTCCTTTAGGGAATGATAGGGAGTCATTCAAGGGGTATTTGTAAAAGATTCATCCAGGCAGAAATTTTCCTTCAGGCTTGTGCATCGTGGTTGCAGTCATAAGGTCCTTAACGTCAATGGGGTTGAGCTACGGTAGGTAGAGAAACAGGGGTGCTCGTCCCAGCATAGCGTTTACATGTTTCATTCCTGAGGAGCCAGAACTCAGTCAGAACTAAGGGAGTAGTCAGCCGTCACCCATTAAATGCAAAACCACAAATCACTCCTAATTATCTAAAGATGAGTACCAGGTGTTATTAACCCATTTATTACTTCACACCTAGTGTGGAATTACTATAAAGTATCAAGCTTAAAAACAGTGGTGTGCTACCCTGCACAAGAAACAATGATTATATAAAGTAAATGACACCAAATGACAGTCTATATCTGTATCTAGAATACTGTGTGGGAGTATTACTCTAATGTAGGATATTTTAGCTATATTGTTCTATAGGGCTTTCATACTGTATTGTCTTTTCATGTGTGCTCAATGCTAATGGGATCCTTGGCTATAAGGCAGTATCAATCCCTAATTGCTATTCCCCACAAAATCCTAAATGGACCCATGCAATCATTGGTTCATAAAAGGTGATAATAACTGTAAGCGCTTATACAGAAGATGCATACAATCCTGGGGGTATATAAAATTAGCCAGGCATAAAGTCCATGGCCATGGTAGTGGCAGTCCAGGGGTTAATATAGTCTCTGATCATACAAGATGTGAAGGGCTGGCTAGTGGGATGATTGGTCCTAAAGGCGGCTGCTGTCCTCAGAGAGCTGGCTCTGTGGTATTGCAAGAGGGGGTAGAGAAAAGGAAGCACCACCTGAGTGCAGTATTAATGTAAGAATTTAATGGCATAAAAAATGAACACTTACAAGAAAGACAAATTAAAAAGGCTCATCTGTGAGTAGGCAGTGTGTATCTTCCTCAGTTTCCAGTCCGGAAGTTATCAGCATTGTAGGGCTGCAGATGGAGGCTTGTAGCTTGTCTCTCTTCCTGTGGCCGTCAGGGAGAAGCTGAGACTGGCGTGGAACGCACAGAGGAGGTGCGTGACGTCACAGGTCATTCAAAGACTTCCGGGTACACTCCAGGGGGAGGGCTAACATCAAGGGAGGGTTCTGAAGGCTGGTCAATCTAATACATATATTGTCAATAGTTCCCCATTTAGTCATAGGTAGGGGATTTTTATGTATTTCATTAGATGCTTATATGCAGATAACCCGAATCCACAGACTAGTATGTACTCCAACATTATATATAAAAGAAAATGTAAAAAATGTATAAAAAAAAAAAAAAAAAAAAAAAAAAAAAATGTAAAAAACGGGTATCTACAGTGGGGACGGAAAGTATTCAGACCCCCTTAAAATTTTTCACAAAAGACCAATGATAATAAATAGTCAATTTAAAACACAAATTGTCAATAGTTCCCCATTTTAGGTAAGGGATTTATATGCATTTCATTAGATGCTTATATGCAGATAACCCGAATCCACAGACTTGTATGTACTCCAACATAATCTATAAAGAAAAATGTAAAAAAAAAAAAAATTTTTATATATATATATATATATATATAAAAAAATGTAAAAACATGTATCTACATAGGAAGTAGCATATATATAGCATCTATAGAAAACATTGCAGGGACATGTCGCTATTTAACCCCCTAGGGGCCATGGAGTTCAGAAGAAAAATCCATTTTGCCTCTATCCCTATCCCCTCTATTAGACAACTCCAATTTATGGATAATCATGCATTGCAGTCCAGCCGGCTTTGCATCAGGACTATCCCTAAAATGGACTGCCACTGGAGATGTATCGTCTTTAGTGACAATGCTTCAAACTTGCTCTCCTAATCTTTTATGGAACTCTTATGGTTTTACCCACATATATTTTCCTGCACGGGCAAATAATTTGGTATTATGATGTAGGTGGAACAGTTTACAAAGGGTTTTATCCTGAAAGTATGTTTCCCAGCAGAGTCACTAAAAGGTATTAGTTCTTTTGATGTACTTGTAGACAGCACAATGCCCACAGGGGTACATACCCTCAATGTGTGCTGCAACTGATGTTAAAGCAGGTTTTTTTTTTACCACTGAGCAGGTATATTCACTGTGCACTAGGGTATCTCCTATTGTTGGTGCGCGTTTGGCAATTACACTGGGTCGAAAACCCAAGATTTGTTTTAACCCGTTATCCAAAATAAGCAAGTGGCAATGTTTACCCAGTATCCCTTTAAGGTGGTCCCAGTGTGTACTATACGTAGTCACCAAGCCTATTTTGTCCATACTTTTTTTTTTATTTTGTTCTTCTATATCTGGTTCTAAGCCCATGATTATTTCCCTTAGTTTCTTCCAAGCCTTTGTCTTTGCTTGTCTAATTACTGAGTTGGGATATCCTCTTTGTTTAAATCTCTGACTTAAATCTCTGCTCTCTTTATGAAAAAGTCCTTTGCGTTTAAACAATTTCTGCGAATCCTTAAAAATTGGCCTGTGGGTATTCCTCAGATTAGTGGCCATGGATGGTGATGTGGAGGAGGGTATTTCCCGCTGTGGGTTTTCTAAAAGGTGTTAGTCACAAGTGTTGTTTTTTCTTTGTGAATCATCAGGTCCAAAAATTCAATTTTGTCTTTATCCACCTTATTTGTAAGAAAAACGTTTCTGGTGTTATCGAGTTCTTGTATGAACAACTCAAATTGAGCTGTAGTACCTCTCCACACCACCAGGATGTCGTCAATAAAAACGCACCCAAAGTGCCACCTATGTACAGTGGGGACAGAAAGTATTCAGACCCCCTTAAATTTTTCACTTTGTTATATTGCAGCCATTTGCTAAAATCATTTAAGTTCATTTTTTTTCCTCATTAATGTACACAAAGCACCCCATATCGACAGAAAAACACAGAATGAAAAAGAAAAAAAACTGAAATATCACATGGTCCCAGGGCCATCTTAAGAGCATTATAAGCCCCTGGGCAATACAGTGCACGGGGGCCCTGTCTAGAGAATCACGCACGAGAATAAAAATGCAAATTAATAAGGCTATATTTATTGGTACCCGATTCCTATACTACACAGGGCCGTCTTTAGCGCAGGGCAAACGGGGCACTTGCCCCGGGCCCAATCTTTGTTGGGGGGCCCGCGCTAGCCGTGAATTGGGGCCCCGATCACAGCTTTGCAGAGCGCACAGAGGACACGGGAGGATGTATTCCTTGCTAGCGAGCTGAGAGGGGGCGGGGCCGGGAGCTCCACTGACGCTCTGACCCCGCCCACGTGCAGCCTGTGTACTGGGTATAGAGCGCCTGTAGTGAGAGCCAGTGATCGGAGTGCGAGTGTCAGTGGAGCTTCCGGCCCCGCCCCCGCCCCCTCTATATTGGCTGGTGAATACAGAGGTCCGGGGGCGGGGCCGGGAGCTCCAATGACACTCCCACTCCGATCACTGGCTCTCACTACAGGCGCTCTATACCCAGTACACAGGCTGCACGTGGGCGGGGTCAGAACGTCAGTGGAGCTCCCGGCCCCGCCCCTCTCAGCTGGCTAGCGCGGAATGCATCCTCCCATGTCCTCTGTGCACTCTGCAAAGCTGTCATCGGGGTGACAATTCACGGGTGATGTGGGCCCCCCAACAAAGCATCAGTGGAGCTCCCAGCTGCTTTAGTGAGAGCAGAGAGTGGAAGCCCCGCCCACAGTCTTGAATGTATGTAGTAAGTTTGGCTGGCCAGGTATGTCCTTACAACCATAAAATGCCTGACTGTTTAAACCCTGAGCTGTGTTATTTAACTGTAAAGCTGTGCATTGCTGAAAGTTCTCTGAGCATCCCCTGTATAATGTCTGTAGTCTCTGTCTCCTGCAGTATGTCCGCAGTCTCTGATTGTCTCCTGCAGTATGTCCGCAGTCTCTGATTGTCTCCTGCAGTATGTCCGCAGTCTCTGGTAATCTCCTGCAGTATGTCCGCAGTCTCTGATTGTCTCCTGCAGTATGTCCGCAGTCTCTGATTGTCTCCTGCAGTATGTCCGCAGTCTCTGATTGTCTCCTGCAGTATGTCCGCAGTCTCTGGTAATCTCCTGCAGTATGTCCGCAGTCTCTGATTGTCTCCTGCAGTATGTCCGCAGTCTCTGGTAATCTCCTGCAGTATGTCCGCAGTCTCTGATTGTCTCCTGCAGTATGTCCGCAGTCTCTGATTGTCTCCTGCAGTATGTCCGCAGTCTCTGGTAATCTCCTGCAGTATGTCCGCAGTCTCTGGTAATCTCCTGCAGTATGTCCGCAGTCTCTGGTAATCTCCTGCAGTATGTCCGCAGTCTCTGATTGTCTCCTGCAGTATGTCCGCAGTCTCTGATTGTCTCCTGCAGTATGTCCGCAGTCTCTGATTGTCTCCTGCAGTATGTCCGCAGTCTCTGGTAATCTCCTGCAGTATGTCCGCAGTCTCTGAGTGTCTCCTGCAGTATGTCCGCAGTCTCTGATTGTCTCCTGCAGTATGTCCGCAGTCTCTGAGTGTCTCCTGCAGTATGTCTGCAGTCTCTGATTGTCTCCTGCAGTATGTCCGCAGTCTCTGATTGTCTCCTGCAGTATGTCCGCAGTCTCTGGTAATCTCCTGCAGTATGTCCGCAGTCTCTGATTGTCTCCTGCAGTATGTCCGCAGTCTCTGATTGTCTCCTGCAGTATGTCCGCAGTCTCTGATTGTCTCCTGCAGTATGTCCGCAGTCTCTGGTAATCTCCTGCAGTATGTCCGCAGTCTCTGATTGTCTCCTGCAGTATGTCCGCAGTCTCTGAGTGTCTCCTGCAGTATGTCCGCAGTCTCTGAGTGTCTCCTGCAGTATGTCCGCAGTCTCTGATTGTCTCCTGCAGTATGTCCGCAGTCTCTGATTGTCTCCTGCAGTATGTCCGCAGTCTCTGATTGTCTCCTGCAGTATGTCCGCAGTCTCTGATTGTCTCCTGCAGTATGTCCGCAGTCTCTGGTAATCTCCTGCAGTATGTCCGCAGTCTCTGGTAATCTCCTGCAGTATGTCCGCAGTCTCTGATTGTCTCCTGCAGTATGTCCGCAGTCTCTGATTGTCTCCTGCAGTATGTCCACAGTCTCTGGTAATCTCCTGCAGTATGTCCGCAGTCTCTGAGTGTCTCCTGCAGTATGTCCGCAGTCTCTGATTGTCTCCTGCAGTATTTCCGCAGTCTCTGATTGTCTCCTGCAGTATGTCCGCAGTCTCTGATTGTCTCCTGCAGTATGTCCGCAGTCTCTGATTGTCTCCTGCAGTATGTCCACAGTCTCTGGTAATCTCCTGCAGTATGTCCGCAGTCTCTGATTGTCTCCTGCAGTATGTCCGCAGTCTCTGATTGTCTCCTGCAGTATGTCCGCAGTCTCTGATTGTCTCCTGCAGTATGTCCGCAGTCTCTGATTGTCTCCTGCAGTATGTCCGCAGTCTCTGGTAATCTCCTGCAGTATGTCCGCAGTCTCTGATTGTCTCCTGCAGTATGTCCGCAGTCTCTGATTGTCTCCTGCAGTATGTCCGCAGTCTCTGATTGTCTCCTGCAGTATGTCCGCAGTCTCTGATTGTCTCCTGCAGTATGTCCGCAGTCTCTGATTGTCTCCTGCAGTATGTCCGCAGTCTCTGGTAATCTCCTGCAGTATGTCCGCAGTCTCTGATTGTCTCCTGCAGTATGTCCGCAGTCTCTGATTGTCTCCTGCAGTATGTCCGCAGTCTCTGGTAATCTCCTGCAGTATGTCCGCAGTCTCTGGTAATCTCCTGCAGTATGTCCGCAGTCTCTGGTAATCTCCTGCAGTATGTCCGCAGTCTCTGATTGTCTCCTGCAGTATGTCCGCAGTCTCTGATTGTCTCCTGCAGTATGTCCGCAGTCTCTGATTGTCTCCTGCAGTATGTCCGCAGTCTCTGGTAATCTCCTGCAGTATGTCCGCAGTCTCTGAGTGTCTCCTGCAGTATGTCCGCAGTCTCTGATTGTCTCCTGCAGTATGTCCGCAGTCTCTGATTGTCTCCTGCAGTATGTCCACAGTCTCTGGTAATCTCCTGCAGTATGTCCGCAGTCTCTGATTGTCTCCTGCAGTATGTCCGCAGTCTCTGATTGTCTCCTGCAGTATGTCCGCAGTCTCTGAGTGTCTCCTGCAGTATGTCTGCAGTCTCTGATTGTCTCCTGCAGTATGTCCGCAGTCTCTGATTGTCTCCTGCAGTATGTCCGCAGTCTCTGGTAATCTCCTGCAGTATGTCCGCAGTCTCTGATTGTCTCCTGCAGTATGTCCGCAGTCTCTGATTGTCTCCTGCAGTATGTCCGCAGTCTCTGATTGTCTCCTGCAGTATGTCCGCAGTCTCTGGTAATCTCCTGCAGTATGTCCGCAGTCTCTGATTGTCTCCTGCAGTATGTCCGCAGTCTCTGATTGTCTCCTGCAGTATGTCCGCAGTCTCTGATTGTCTCCTGCAGTATGTCCGCAGTCTCTGAGTGTCTCCTGCAGTATGTCCGCAGTCTCTGATTGTCTCCTGCAGTATGTCCGCAGTCTCTGATTGTCTCCTGCAGTATGTCCGCAGTCTCTGATTGTCTCCTGCAGTATGTCCGCAGTCTCTGATTGTCTCCTGCAGTATGTCCGCAGTCTCTGGTAATCTCCTGCAGTATGTCCGCAGTCTCTGGTAATCTCCTGCAGTATGTCCGCAGTCTCTGATTGTCTCCTGCAGTATGTCCGCAGTCTCTGATTGTCTCCTGCAGTATGTCCGCAGTCTCTGATTGTCTCCTGCAGTATGTCCACAGTCTCTGGTAATCTCCTGCAGTATGTCCGCAGTCTCTGAGTGTCTCCTGCAGTATGTCCGCAGTCTCTGATTGTCTCCTGCAGTATTTCCGCAGTCTCTGATTGTCTCCTGCAGTATGTCCGCAGTCTCTGATTGTCTCCTGCAGTATGTCCGCAGTCTCTGATTGTCTCCTGCAGTATGTCCACAGTCTCTGGTAATCTCCTGCAGTATGTCCGCAGTCTCTGATTGTCTCCTGCAGTATGTCCGCAGTCTCTGATTGTCTCCTGCAGTATGTCCGCAGTCTCTGATTGTCTCCTGCAGTATGTCCGCAGTCTCTGATTGTCTCCTGCAGTATGTCCGCAGTCTCTGATTGTCTCCTGCAGTATGTCCGCAGTCTCTGGTAATCTCCTGCAGTATGTCCGCAGTCTCTGAGTGTCTCCTGCAGTATGTCCGCAGTCTCTGATTGTCTCCTGCAGTATGTCCGCAGTCTCTGGTAATCTCCTGCAGTATGTCCGCAGTCTCTGAGTGTCTCCTGCAGTATGTCCGCAGTCTCTGATTGTCTCCTGCAGTATGTCCGCAGTCTCTGAGTGTCTCCTGCAGTATGTCTGCAGTCTCTGGTAATCTCCTGCAGTATGTCCGCAGTCTCTGATTGTCTCCTGCAGTATGTCCGCAGTCTCTGGTAATCTCCTGCAGTATGTCCGCAGTCTCTGATTGTCTCCTGCAGTATTTCCGCAGTCTCTGATTGTCTCCTGCAGTATGTCCGCAGTCTCTGATTGTCTCCTGCAGTATGTTCTCAGTCTCTGATTGTCTCCTGCAGTATGTCCGCAGTCTCTGATTGTCTTCTGCAGTATGTCCGCAGTCTCTGATTGTCTCCTGCAGTATGTCCGCAGTCTCTGATTGTCTCCTGCAGTATGTCCGCAGTCTCTGATTGTCTCCTGCAGTATGTCCGCAGTCTCTGATTGTCTCCTGCAGTATGTCCGCAGTCTCTGATTGTCTCCTGCAGTATGTCCGCAGTCTCTGGTAATCTCCTGCAGTATGTCCGCAGTCTCTGAGTGTCTCCTGCAGTATGTCCGCAGTCTCTGATTGTCTCCTGCAGTATGTCCGCAGTCTCTGATTGTCTCCTGCAGTATGTCCGCAGTCTCTGGTAATCTCCTGCAGTATGTCCGCAGTCTCTGAGTGTCTCCTGCAGTATGTCCGCAGTCTCTGATTGTCTCCTGCAGTATGTCCGCAGTCTCTGAGTGTCTCCTGCAGTATGTCTGCAGTCTCTGGTAATCTCCTGCAGTATGTCCGCAGTCTCTGATTGTCTCCTGCAGTATGTCCGCAGTCTCTGGTAATCTCCTGCAGTATGTCCGCAGTCTCTGATTGTCTCCTGCAGTATTTCCGCAGTCTCTGATTGTCTCCTGCAGTATGTCCGCAGTCTCTGATTGTCTCCTGCAGTATGTTCTCAGTCTCTGATTGTCTCCTGCAGTATGTCCGCAGTCTCTGATTGTCTTCTGCAGTATGTCCGCAGTCTCTGATTGTCTCCTGCAGTATGTCCGCAGTCTCTGATTGTCTCCTGCAGTATGTACGCAGTCTCTGATTGTCTCCTGCAGTATGTCCGCAGTCTCTGATTGTCTCCTGCAGTATGTCCGCAGTCTCTGATTGTCTCCTGCAGTATGTCCGCAGTCTCTGGTAATCTCCTGCAGTATGTCCGCAGTCTCTGATTGTCTCCTGCAGTATGTCCGCAGTCTCTGATTGTCTCCTGCAGTATGTCCGCAGTCTCTGGTAATCTCCTGCAGTATGTCCGCAGTCTCTGATTGTCTCCTGCAGTATGTCCGCAGTCTCTGATTGTCTCCTGCAGTATGTCCGCAGTCTCTGATTGTCTCCTGCAGTATGTCCGCAGTCTCTGGTAATCTCCTGCAGTATGTCCGCAGTCTCTGATTGTCTCCTGCAGTATGTCCGCAGTCTCTGGTAATCTCCTGCAGTATGTCCGCAGTCTCTGATTGTCTCCTGCAGTATGTCCGCAGTCTCTGATTGTCTCCTGCAGTATGTCCGCAGTCTCTGATTGTCTCCTGCAGTATGTCCGCAGTCTCTGGTAATCTCCTGCAGTATGTCCGCAGTCTCTGAGTGTCTCCTGCAGTATGTCCGCAGTCTCTGATTGTCTCCTGCAGTATGTCCGCAGTCTCTGATTGTCTCCTGCAGTATGTCCGCAGTCTCTGATTGTCTCCTGCAGTATGTCCGCAGTCTCTGATTGTCTCCTGCAGTATGTCCGCAGTCTCTGGTAATCTCCTGCAGTATGTCCGCAGTCTCTGAGTGTCTCCTGCAGTATGTCCGCAGTCTCTGAGTGTCTCCTGCAGTATGTCCGCAGTCTCTGATTGTCTCCTGCAGTATGTCCGCAGTCTCTGATTGTCTCCTGCAGTATGTTCTCAGTCTCTGATTGTCTCCTGCAGTATGTCCGCAGTCTCTGATTGTCTTCTGCAGTATGTCCGCAGTCTCTGATTGTCTCCTGCAGTATGTCCGCAGTCTCTGATTGTCTTCTGCAGTATGTCCGCAGTCTCTGGTAATCTCCTGCAGTATGTCCGCAGTCTCTGATTGTCTTCTGCAGTATGTCCGCAGTCTCTGAACCTCTCCTGTAGTATGTGTATTAATGTGCCCCTTTACTTGCTCAATTATTTGGGATTCCTCCACTGCTCAGTGAGAGGTAATGATGTGCATGAACCTCTAGCAACCAATCAGCAAACAGTAGTGATCTGCTTTAATCTCTAGCAACCAATCAGTAAGCGCTAATGATGTGCTGTAACCCCTAGCAACCAATTAGTGAGCGCTAATAATGTACATTAACCTCTAGCAACCAATCGGCAAGCAGAAATTATGTGTTGTAACCTCTAGAAACCAGCCATTGAGCAGTAATGATAGGCTGTAACCTCTGGCAAACAATTGCAATCGCTGCGTGATCTGCTGCAGTAAACTGATTTTGAGTCTACCTGCTATTTTTTGTATGTCTCAGAATGGAGGGGGGGCCCCAAGAAAATGTTTGCCCAGGGCCCAATCAAAATTAAAGACGGCCCTGATACTACACCGTCCACTACACTGACCTACATGATTCCTAGACTGATCACTACAATGATTAACCCGATTCCTATACTGACCAGTACATTGACCTTCCTGTCCACTACAATACCCACTACACTAAATTGTCCACTAAAATACCCACTGCAACACACACACACACTACACTAACTGACCACTGCAACACACACACACACACACTACACTGACTACTGCAACACACACACACACACACTACACTGACTGACCACTGCAACACACACACACACACACACACACACACTGACTACTGCAACACACACACACACTACACTGACTGACCACTGCAACACACACACACACACACACACACACTACACTGACCACTGCAACACACACACACACACACACACACACTACACTGACTACTGCAACACACACACACACACACACACACTACACTGACTGACCACTGCAACACACACACACACACACACACATTATACTGACCACTGCAATACATACATTACACCTACCACTGCAATACACACATTACACTGACTGACCACTGCAATACACACACTACACTGACTGACTACTGCAATACACTACACTGACAACTGGAAGCCTACAGGCATGGAGAGCTAACCAACAACCAGAAGGTTTGCTAGTGGATCATGGAAGGGCACCAGCAACCATGCTGGGGATGATGGAATCCTTGTCTGGAAGTGTAGTGGGCTATGGGCATAAACGCGGCGGTACCTGCAGTGCGGGAGGAAGTGGGGCCGGCCTAGGCCAAGGCTGGGGTCCGAGGGGTCTACCAAACGGACCCATGTCTCTTGAAAGCGGAGAGCCAAAGACCAGAGGAGCCGAGTCGAAGGTGTCCTGTGTGCGCGACAATGAAGTCAGCGCCGAGCGGTAGGTGGAAGAAGAAAGCCGCACATGACCCCATTCGCCCAATCACGGGGGCATCCAGAACCTAAAGATGGCGGCTGGAGCGCAGGCCGCGGGGACATAGGAAATAGAAAGTTTGGGGGGCAGAGCCGGGATTTCGACGACGCTGGGCAGGTGGGGCCCCCGGGCAACTGCCCAGCGTGCCTAGTCGAAAAAAACGGCCCTGCATGGTCCTAAGTATTCAGACCCTTTGCTGTGACACTCACGTTCATTTCTTCTGATCGTCATTGAGATGGTTCTACAACTTCATTTGAGTCCAGCTGTGTTTGATTATACTGATTCGACTTGATTAGGAAAGCAACACACCTGTCTATACAAATAAGTGCAGCTCTAAGGTTGCAAAAAAGCAAAATTTGCATAAATTATATAAATGTGACTTAAACATAAATATATCAAATAAACAGATTCATACATGGTGAAATGTGAATCAACCAAAGAAAAAGTGAAATTTCTGAAAAAATACAGGTATGGTGAAAAATGTGCTAGTATGGTGACTTTACTATAAATCAGGTGAGAGATAGAAATTAGGGTGTTAATATAAAACAGAAACACATCAAATAAACAAGGATTACCACATAATGAATGTGAGTCCAAACTCAGAAAAAAATTAGAATCATTTTTGAAAAATGTGCTAGTATAATAATGTGCTAGTATAAATGCACAATAAACAAAGTTAAAAAAACAGAAATGTTGAATTATAAAGTCCAAAGAAATCCAATTAGATGTGCAGTCCCGTTAGACATATGGGGGATGCCAATCACCGGTATGAACTGTGAAGGAAAAAACAAAAAGTACCACCACCATAAACAGGGGGAGGCTTACCAGATCTTATTGACTTGGCGGGTCTTACACCACCCAAGTCTGCAGAGCTTATTAGGTTGAACACATCTGTTGGAAACAACTGGTCCTAGATCTGTATCAATCAATCGACCTTGGACTGTCACTGAATAGTGACTTGAAGGCTCCAATCATTGTGAGGAGGGTGGAAGGTAAATGCCAGGAGGGATATATCATGCAATGAAAAGATGGGCTAACATAGCGTGATACCATATAAAAAAGGCAATTTATTAAAAATAGAATAAAACGCTCACATTTGGAAGAGTAGAAATAAGCATGTATATAACAAAGAGTGATGCAAACAGGAGGTCCACCCTGCTTTTTGTCTACAAGCTGTGCTGGCTGCTAGGTTGCAGGTTCACAGCGCAGTATTCCTTTAACTTTATACCTGTCTATACAAGACCTTTAGGCTGGGTTCACACTGGTGCGACACGACAGCCGTCCTACTTTGGATCCGACTTTGCCCTGCGACATGAAGCCAGCATGTGTCCGACTTTCAATGAACGGGGATCCGACTTGGATCCCCGCCAATGCCCGACACTGTGTTTAGTATGAATCTTTAGGGGGCACACAAATTTTAAATAAAAAACCAGCATGGGTTCCCCCTCCAAGAGCATACCAGGCCCTTGGGTCTGGTATGGACCTTAAGGGGAACCCCCTACACCGAAAAAACGGCGTGGTGGTCCCCCAAATCCATACCAGTCCCTTATCAGAGCACGCAGCCCGGCCGGACAGGAATGGGGGTGGGGACGAGTGAGTGACCCCCCCCTCCTGAACCGTACCAGGCCACATGCCCTCAACATGGGGGGGGTTGGTGCCTTGGGGGAAGGGGGGCGCGCTGCGGGCCCCCCCACCCCAAAGCACCTTGTCCCCATGTTGATGAGGACAAGGGCCTCTTCCCGACAACCCTGGCCGTTGGTTGTCGGGGTCTGCGGGCGGAGGGCTTATCGGAATCTGGGAGCCCCCTCTAATAAGGGGGCCCCCAGATCCCGGCCCCCCAACCTATGTAAATGAATATGGGGTACCTACCCATTCACCTAGGGAAAAGTGTCAATAAAAAAAAACAAACAAACACAGTACACAGGTTTCAAGATTAATTTATTAGGCAGCTCCGGGATCTTCTTCCGACTTCAGGGGGGGGGGGGGTGTTCTTCCGACTTCTCCCGGTGTTTCGCCTCTTCTCCTGGGCCCCTCCGCTATCTTCTTCCAGCTCTTTTGCCAGCAGGGGGCCCCGGTCTGCTGCCGCTGTCTTGTCGCCGCTGTCTCGCCGCTTTTTCTCTTCATCTCTTCTTCCGATGTTGACACGACGCTCACTCCGGCTGGAATGCTGTGTGTGAGCTGCGGGGCCATTTATATAGGCGGTGACCCCGCCCCCTTGTGACGTCACGGCCCCAGCATGCGCAGGGACTCTGGCGTCATAAGGGGGCGTGACCCGAGTCCCCGGCGTGACCGGGGCTCCCTGCTGGCAAAAGAGCTGGAAGAAGATAGCGGAGGGGCCCGGGAGAAGAGGCGGAACACCGGGAGAAGTCGGAAGAAGACACCCCCCCCGAAGTCGGAAGAAGATCCCGGAGCTGCCTAATAAATTAATCTTGAAACCTGTGTACTGAGTTTTTTTTTTTTTTATTGACACTTTTCCCTAGGTGAATGGGTAGGGGTACCATGTACCCCATATTCATTCACATAGGGTGGGGGGCAGGGATCTGGGGGCCCCCTTATTAAAGGGGGCTCCCGGATTCCGATAAGCCCTTCGCCCGCAGACCCCGACAACCAACGGCCAGGGTTGTCGGGAAGAGGCCCTTGTCCTCATCAACATGGGGACAAGGTGCTTTGGGGTGGGGGGGCCCGCAGCGCGCCCCCCCTCCCCCAAGGCACCAACCCCCCCCCATGTTGAGGGCATGCGGCCCAGTACGGTTCAGGAGGGGGGGGCGTTCGCTCGTCCCCACCCCCATTCCTGTCCGGCCGGGCTGCATGCTCGGATAAGGGTCTGGTATGGATTTGGGGGGACCCCCACGCCGTTTTTTCGGCGTAGGGGGTTCCCCTTAAGGTCCATACCAGACCCAAGGGCCTGGTATGCTCTTGGAGGGGGAACCCATGCCGGTTTTTTATTTAAAATTTGGCGCAAAGTTCCCCCTCAAGATCATCTGAGCACAAGTCGCGTGCCGAAGTCGGATCATGCGAGACGGCGATCCGACTTTGATCCGACTTCAATGATAGTCAATAGGCTGAAGTAGGATCAAAGTCGGACCAAAGTAGTACAGGGAGCATTTCTAAAGTTGGAACGACTTGTGTCGGACCAGTTAGGACGGCTCCTATAGGGAAACATTAAATTTCACACGTCATGCGACATGAGCTCCCAATGTCGGAGCGTTTGTCGGACCAGTGTGAACCCGGCCTAAAGCTCACAGTGCATGTCAGAGCAAATGAGAATCATGAGGTCAAAGGAACTGCCAGAAGAGCTCAGAGACAGAATTGTGGCAAGGCACAGATCTGGCCAAGATTACAAAAAAATTTCTGCTGCACTTAAGGTTCCTAAGAGCACAGTGGCCTCCATAAATCCTTAAATTGAAGACATTTGGGACGACCAGAACCCTTCCTAGAGCTGGCCGTCCTGCCAAACTGAGCCATCGGGGGAGAAGAGCCTTGGTGAGAGAGGTAAAGAAGAACCTAAAGATCACTGTGGCTGAGCTCCAGAGATGCAGTTGGGAGAAAATTGTAGAAAGTCAACCATCACTGCAGCCCTCCACCAGTCGGGGCTTTATGGCAGAGTGGCCCGACGGAAGCCTCTCCACAGTGTAAGACACATGAAAGCCCGCATAGAGTTTGCTAAAAACAAAAAAAAAACAAAAACAAAAACACACCTGAAGGACTCCAAGATGGTGAGAAATAAGATTCTCTGGCCTGATGAGACCAAGATAGAACTTTTTGGCCTTAATTCTAAGCGGTATGTGTGGAGAAAACCAGGCACTGCTCATCACCTGTCCAATACAGTCCCAACAGTGAAGCATGGTGGTGGCAGCATCATGCTGTGGGGGTGTTTTTCATCTGAAAGGACAGGACGACTGGTTGCAATCGAGGGAAAGATGAATGCGGCCAAGTACAGGGATATCCTGAACGAAAACCTTCTCCAAAGTGCTCAGGACCTCAGACTGGGCCGAAGGTTTACCTTCCAACAAGACAATGACCCTAAGCACACAGCTAAAATAATGAAGGAGTAGCTTCACAACAACTCCGTGACTGTTCTTGAATGGCCCAGCCAGAGCCCTGACTTAAACCCAATTGAGCATCTCTGGAGAGACCTAAAAATGGCTGTCCACCAATGTTTACCATCCAACCTGACAGAACTGGAGAGGATCTGCAAGGAGGAATGGCAGAGGATCCCCAAATCCAGGTGTGAAAAGCTTGTTGCACCTTTCCCAAAAAGACTTCTAGCTGTATTAGATCAAAAGGGTGCTTCTACTAAATACTGAGCAAAGGGTCTGAATACTTAGGACCATGTGATATTTCAGTTTTTCTTTAATAAATCTGCAAAAATGTCATAAATTCTGTGTTTTTCTGTCAATATGGGGTGCTGTGTGTACATTAATGAGGAAAAAATTAACTTAAAATGAATGATTTTAGCAAATGGCTGCAATATAACAAAGAGTGAAAAATTTAAGGGGGTCTGAATACTTTCCGTCCCCACTGTAGATACCAGTTTTTTTTTTTTTTTTTTTTTTTTTACACACGCACTATAAAATATATATATATATATAATTTATTTTATAGTGCGTGTGTAAAAAAAAAAATATATATATATATATATATATATATATTTATACTTTTTTACATTTTCTTTATATATTCTGTTGGAGTACATACTAGTCTGTGGATTCAGGTTATCTGCATATAAGCATCTAATGAAATACATAAAAATCCCCTATGACTAAAATGGGGAACTATTGACAATATGTGTATTAGATTGACTATTTATTATCATTAGTCATTGGTCTTTTGCATAAACATTGCTTGGTCTCCTTCTAATAGATAGGAGGTATCTGCCATCATTTTTGAATAGAGCAGGACATATAATGGTGGACTCAGCTATACTCTGCGAGTGGCCTGTATTAGATGGAACTGATGGACTTGATAACTCAATATTTGAAACAGTTCCGCCTACTTTGAACAGATCTGCACGTTTCAGTAGACTCGGATGTAATCTGAGTGTGTATGATCTGCACCCGATGTGCTTAACATGCTAATTTGGATGTTAAGCACATCAGGTAGAACGTCATGAGATATGATGCAATGTGCCTGCGGGATTGCTTGGGTGCAGGCGATCTTAATGGGAATTTGGGGCTCTAATTAGAACCTAAACTGCCCATGCATGAACCAATCATTGCATGGGTCCATTTAGGATTGTGTGGGGAATAGAGATTAGGGATTGATACTGCCTTAGAGCCAAGGATCCCATTAGCATTGAGCACACATGAAAAGACAATACAGTATGAAAGCCCTATAGGACAATATAGCTAAAATATCCTACATTAGAGTAATACTCCCACACAGTATTCTAGATACAGATATAGACTGTCATTTGGTGACATTTACTTTATATAATCTTTGTTTCTTGTGCAGGGTAGCACACCACTATGTTTTTAAGCTTGATACTTTATAGTAATTCCACACTAGGTGTGAAGTAATAAATGGGTTAATAACACCTGGTACTCATCTTTAGATAATTAGGAGTGATTTGTGGTTTTGCATTTAATGGGTGACGGCTGACTACTCCCTTAGTTCTGACTGAGTTCTGGCTCCTCAGGAATGAAACATGTAAACGCTATGCTGGGACGAGCACCCCTGTTTCTCTACCTACCGTAGCTCAACCCCATTGATGTTAAGGACCTTATGACTGCAACCACGATGCACAAGCCTGAAGGAAAATTTCTGCCTGGATGAATCTTTTACAAATACCCCTTGAATGACTCCCTATCATTCCCTAAAGGACTTGGGAAAAGAGGATTGGTGACAGGACATTGTACATACTGGCTATACAAAAACTCCCGCAGGAGAACTACAAATGCCCTCCCTTGATTGCAATACACTGTGCTAACAGAAAGGAAAACAAGGAAACAACTAACAGAAGAGAAACAACTTTTTTTTGAACATCCAACTGGATACACACATACAGATCGATCCCGATGTTTCTGAGTAATCTCTGTATAAATCAACAGATTCGTAAGTAACCCACACTATAAGCCTCGGTTCACACCAGAGGCGGCACGACTCGCAGGTCACCTCACCGAGGCGACCTGCACACGACTGCCGGGGCGACTTGCAAAACGACTTCTGTATAGAAGTCTATGCAAGTCGCCCCCAAAGTCGTACAGGAACCTTTTTCTAAGTCGGAGCGACTTGCGTCGCTCCGATTAGAACGGTTCCATTGTACTGAACGGGACGCTACTTGTCAGGCGACCTAGGTCGCCTGACAAGTCGTCCCAGTGTGAACCGAGGCTAAAGGTGTATATTTAACTTTACAAACTGGAAATTACCTGCAGGCTGCAGGAACTCTGTGGTTACATTAACCACTTCAGCCCCGGAAGAATTTACCACCTTCCTGACCAGAGCACTTTTTGCGATTCGGCATTGCGTCGCTTTAACTGACAATTACGCGGTCGTGCGACGTAGCTCCCAAACAAAATTGACGTCCTTTTTTCCCCACAAATAGAGCTTTCTTTTGGTGGTATTTGCTTGCCTCTGCAGTTTTTATTTTTTGCGCCATAAACAAAATAGCGACAATTTTGAAAAAAAAAAAAAAAATTATTTTATACTATAATAAATATCCCCAAAAAAATATTTAACCACTTCAGCCCCGGAAGGATTTACCCCCTTCCTGACCAGAGCACTTTTTACAATTTGGCACTGCGTCGCTTTAACTGCTAATTGCGCGGTCATGCAATGCTGTACCCAAACGAAATTTGCGTCCTTTTCTTCCCACAAATAGAGCTTTCTTTTGATGGTATTTGATCACCTCTGCCGTTTTTATTTTTTGCGCTATACACAGAAAAAGACCGAAAATTTTGAAAAAAAAAAATATTTTCTACTTTTTGTTCTAAAAAAAAAAAATCCAATAAACTCAATTTTAGTCATACATTTAGGCCAAAATGTATTCGGCCACATGTCTTTGGTAAAAAAAAAAAAAGGTCAATAAGTGTATATTTATTGGTTTGCGCAAAAGTTATAGCGCCTACAAACTAGGGTACATTTTCTGGAACTTACACAGCCTTTCATTTATGACTGCCTATGTCGTTTTTTGAGGTGCTAAAATGGCAGGGCAGTACAAAACCCCCACAAATCACCCCATTTTGGAAAGTAGACACTCCAAGGAAATTGCTGAGAGGCATGTTGAGCCCATTGAATATTCATTTTTTTTGTCCCAAGTGATTGATTAATGACGACAAAAAAAAAAAAAAAAAAAGTTGTCACTAAATGATATATTGCTCACACAGGCCATGGGCATATGTGGAATTGCACCCCAAAATACATTTAGCTGCTTCTCCTGATTATGGGGATACCACACGTGTGGGACTTTTTAGAAGCCTAGCCGCGTACGGGGCCCCGAAAACCAATCACCGCCTTCAGGATTTCTAAGGGTGTAAATTTTTGATTTCACTCTTCACTGCCCATCACAGTTTCGGAGGCCATGGAATGCCCAGGTGGCACCAACCCCCCCAAATGACCCCATTTTGGAAAGTAGACACCCCAAGCTATTTGCTGAGAGGCATTGTGAGTATTTTGCAGCTCTCGTTTTTGAAAATGAAGACAGACAGACAAGAAAATTTTTTTTTTTCAATTTTCAAAACTGTGACAAAAAGTGAGGTCTGCAAAATGCTCACTATACCTCTCAGCAAATAGCTTGGGGTGTCTACTTTCCAAAATGGGGTCATTTGGGGGTTTTTTTTGCCACGTGGGCATTCCATGGCCTCCGAAACTGATAGGCAGTGAAGAGTGAAATAAAGAATTTACGCCCTTAGAAAGCCTGAAGGCGGTGATTGGTTTTCGGGGTCCCGTGCGCGGCTAGGCTCCCAAAAAGTCCCACACATGTGGTATCCCCATACTCAGGAGAAGCAACAGAATGTATTTTGGGGTGTAATTTCACATATTCCCATGGCATGTTTGAGCAATATATCATTTAGTACAACTTTGTGCAAAAAAAAAAAAAAAAAAATTTGTCTCTTTCCCGCAACTTGTGTCACAATATAAAATATTCCATGGACTCGACATGCCTCTCAGCAAATAGCTTGGGGTGTCTACTTTCCAAAATGGGGTCATTTGGGGGGGTGGGAGGGTTGAACTGTCCTGGCATTTTATGCACAACATTTAGAAGCTTATGTCACACATCACCCACTCTTCTAACCACTTGAAGACAAAGCCCTTTGACACTTTTTGATTACATGAAAAACATTTTTTTTTTTTTGCAAGAAAATTACTTTGAACCCCCAAACATTATATATTTTTTTTAAAGCAAATGCCCTACAGATTAAAATGGTCGGTGTTTTTTTTTTTTTTT